>NC_134353.1:549557847-549570347 GCF_048569485.1 Anomaloglossus baeobatrachus | reverse complement strand
TACAAGTCTATGTATTGGGTCCATGCACGGACACTGAACTTTACAATTCAGGTTCGCTCATCACTATTAACTACTATTACTACTAACGATACAACCTTAGGAGGAAAAGGGTTAAAAATTCACATTTAAAATTTCTAAAGTTGTCAATGATTGACTGCAAAACGGACCATAAATCTATAAAAAAAAAAATTGCCAAGAAGGTGCATGTACATGTCAAAGGAGGTATGCTGTCATATTATATTTTCTTCATGACGGTTTTAAAGGGAACCAATCATCAGGATTTTCTTATATAAGCTAAAGCCAGTGCTATACTGGTGCAATCAGGCTGCCTATATACATACCTGTAGTGGTCAGCGCGGATGTTTAGGCTTTCAAATCCAAGAAAGTGAACTTTAAAAAAATTGTCAGCTTCTTTAGTGACATTTGCAACTGAGCAGATAGATCTGGGTGGGTATTCATATGGATTCTCGCCCCCCTGCCTGTTCTTTCCTCTCTCTGTTCTCTATGGTAAGTATTATACAAACTTTTCACTTTGTTGAAGGTCCTGTGTGAAGTCATACCCATGTGACCAGAAGGGGAAGGGCCTCAGCTAACAAAGCTGGATACCAGGTCACATGGGTATGACCTCATACAGGTCCTTCAAAAAAGTGAAAAGTTTGTATAATACTTACCATAGAGAACAGAGAGAGGGAAGAACAGGCAGGGGGGCGGGAATCCATATGAATACCCACCCAGATCTATCTGCTCAGTTGCAAATGTCACTAAAGAAGCTGACAATTTTTTTAAAGTTACTTTCTTGGATTTGAAAGCCTAAACATCCGAGCTGACCACTACAGGTATGTATATAGGCAGCCTGATTGCACCAGTATAGCACTGGCTTTAGCTTACATACGAAAATCCTGATTGGTTTCCTTTAAAAAGAGTGTTGAAGACAGACAAAGCAATGTGCCATTAAAGTGAACCTGTCAGGTGTAATATGCACCCAGAACCACGAGCAGTTCTGGCTGCATATTTCTAATCCCTGCTGTGACTAGTCCGGCCTCTTAGCATGCCCCCAGTGGCATGCCAACATGCTATTCAATGCCTATTGCCCAGCATCATCAGCAGTGATGCGCGTACCTGTGTCCATTGTCACTATTTTAGAACGCCGGGATTCGGGTCAGTGCACATGATTAGAATGCATGGCACTTCTGGTCATGCACACTAGACCTCTCTGAAGCCTGGATGCGTACACCCAACTTCATAGTGTGCATGACTGGAAGTGCAGGGACTTCTGATCATTGCTCATTGATCCTTCACCTGGCATGGACACAGGTATGCGTGTCACCGCTGATGATGCTGGGCAATGAATAGCATGTTAGCACACCCCTGTGGGAGTGCCAACATGCTAAGAGTGCAGACCAGTCAGGGGGAATAACGCCCTTGCGACTAGTCCCTGCACTCATTAGCATATCATAAAGGATCTTTAGAAATACTTTTTCTAACAATCTCTATGTATGCTACTATAGCCTGGGACAGTTAGGCTATGTGCGCAAGTTGCGTGTTTTTCCGCGGAAACGCTGGGTTTTGAACTGCAGCGTAACTGCATGCGTTCAGCTTCCCCAGCAAAGTCTATGGGAAAGCCGAAAAATCAATGCACACGCGGTGTTTGTAAACGCAACGTTTTGGATGCCCAAAATCGCTGCGGAAAAAAAAGCAGCATGTCACTTTTGTGAGTTGTAGCTGCGTTCTCCACCCATTGAAATCAATGATGTGGGTCAGAACGCAACCAAAATGCACTTGGTCTGCATTTTTGTTGCGTTCCGCATGCTTTTTTGACAAGCAAAACGCAGGTCTTTTAAGTCTCAGTGATGTCGGTCAATCTCCCTCTGTCTGTCGGTCTCTTTCTCTGTCAGTTGGTCGCTCTGTCCGTCGGTCAGTCTCTCCCCCTCTCTCATACTCCCTGATCACCAGCGCGGCGCTGCACGGTGTTCACACTGCTCCGGCGTCTTCTCCGCTTTTGAAAATGCCGGCCGCTCATTATTCAATCTCGTATTCCCTGCTTTCCCCGCCCACCGGTGCCTATGATTGGATGCAGTCAGACACGCCCCCACGCTAAGTGACAGCTGTCTCACTGCAACCAATCACAGCCGCAGGTGGGCGGGTCTATTTCGTGCAGTAAAATAATTTAAAAAAACCACGACGTGCGCCCCCCCCCCAATTTTGATACCAGCCAAGATAAAAGCCACACGGCTGAAGGCTGGTATTCTCAGGATGGGGTGCGCCACGTTATGGGGAGCCCCCCAGCCTAACAATATCAGCCAGGAGCCGCCCGGAATTGCCGCATCCATTACATGCGACAGTCCCTGGACTTTACCCGGCTCATCCCGAATTGCCCTGGTGCGGTGGCAATCGGGGTAATAAGGGGTTAATGGCAGCAGCCCATAGATGCCACTAAGTCCTAGGTTAATTGTGGCAGGCATCTCCCACAGATACCTTCCATAATTAACCTGTAACTGAAAGTAAAACACATACACCCGAAAAAATCATTTATTTGGAATAAGACAAAAAAAACCCCTCTTTCACCACTTTATTAAAATCCCCAAATAACCCCTCCAGGTCCGGCGTAATCCAGAGGTCCCGCGACGCATCCAGCTCTGCTACATGAAGCTGAGAGGAGCGGCAGTAGAACACCACCGCCCATGTGAGCTCCACGCAGCAACTGAAGTGAATCGCGATGTCAGCGGGGACGTCACTGAGGTAATGCCAGTGTGTGTGCGGTGATGATGAGGGCTGTAGTGTCTGGATGTGTGCGGGGATGTCGGCGGTAATATCGGTATGTGTGCGGGAATGTCGGGACGTGTGCGGGGATGTCGGCGGTAATGTCGGGACGTGTGCGGGGATGTCGACGGTAATGTCGGGACGTGTGCGGGGATGTCGACGGTAATGTCGGGACGTGTGCGGGGATGTCGGCGGTAATGTCGGGACGTGTGCGGGGATGTCGGCGGTAATGTCGGGACGTGTGCGGGGATGTCGGCGGTAATGTCGGGACGTGTGCGGGGATGTCGGCGGTAATGTCGGGACGTGTGCGGGGATGTCGGCGGTAATGTCGGGATGTGTGCGGTGAAGATGAGAATCAGGACACTGCACAGACAGAGCTGCGGTATGACATGAAGTCAGGTGCAGTTCACCCGACTTCATTCTCATCGCGCGACTGTCTGTGTCGGCTGTCAGCCGGCATGTGTAGCAGAGCTGAATTGCCGGGGGGAACGCAATGTCCAAAACGCATGCAAAACGCATGGAAAAAGCATCCAAAATGCATGCGTTGTGGATGCTTTTTATTTTATAAACACAGTGTCTAGTCTGCCAGAGGATGCGTTCTTTTCCACACCGCAGAGAACGCAACGTGCGCACATAGCCTTAGGCAGGGATTAGAAATATGAACCCAGAACAGCTCCTGGTTCTGGGTGCAAATTGCACGTGACAGCTTCCCTTTAAAAAAATGTGCCATTGAGGTTACATATATGCCAATCTCATGATGGCACAAACACAGTAGAAACATGTGCGTAACTGTCAGTTTTGCATAAAACTCGCTGTCATGGCTGTGTCAGGTTCTGTTCACATTGAAGAGTTTGACACTCCGTCTGATTGTTTTTCTGGTGTTCCTGATCAGCTCAGGAAGACCCAGGCATCGACCTGCTGTCTGCTCATTCATAGACAGGCTAGCAAGAGTTAATCTACCTACACCAAACTATAGTTTGAGCCTCCTTCACACATCCGTATCTCCGGTACGTGTGATGTCCATTTTCACACGGACTCACGCAGACCCATTAAAATCAATGGGGTTGGACACACGTTTTCACATGGAATGTGTGTCTGTGCTCCACAATGTGACATGTCCATTTTCTGCTGGCAGCACAGACCGCACACTGATCTGTGTGACATCAGTGTGACACGTACTAGAGAAAAAAAACAACAGATCACATAAGGTGTGTGAAAGAGGCCTTATTCGGTGTTTGAGACTTGTTGTGTCCCAGACTTGCTGCAGAAAATTGTAAAATTGTTTTATGCCTGGTGTTGTCGAGTTATCAGTCTCATTTCCACCTTGCTCTTGTTTTCCTCCCAATCTTTTGTAATGTTATACCTCTGAGTGGGCTGGCTGACAGTTTTAGCTTCCAGTGTTTGTCTATTTCGGTGGGTTATTGCACAATACTGTCCCGCCATCCCTCCCCACCACAGGGGGAGGGGGGTATAAGATCAGGGCTGGTCAGGAACAGGGCCAGGAAGGAGACCCAGACATCCCCACCTAATGGTGTATCTAAGATTAGGGCGAGCACAGAGCCCCCTAGTCTGAGGGTCAGCTTAGGGGCCCCGGTTTCCCGCTATCCTTATAGTCCATCGTGACAGCAACATGCTTAATAAATTGCTTCAAACACACAAGATTCTTAAAATTTTTGAAAAGTATACATTAATTTGGATACTGCTGCTAAATCTCCCTCCGTGAGCAGAGGTATCTATGTCCGATATAGTACAATAGCTCAGTGGTTAGCATTGTAGGCTTCCAATCCTGTGTTAGTTCCCTGTATGTTGCCTTGCCACAATAAGCAATTATTTTCTTGAGTCTCATACTTAACCACTGGATGATTGCTTTTGCACTTTTATCTCAACTATTTTTTAAACGTTATATTTTACTCTTGTTTTTTAGCTCCCTTAGGGGTCTTGAACCTACGATTGTATTATACACTGCAATAATATTGCACTTGTAACGCAGTAAAGGGTATGGTGGTAGATGAGCATTAGATTCCTCCTAGAATGTGCCTTTTGCACTGGTGAACAGCAAAGAAAAGCTTAATCCCTGACATGGATCTTCTCAGCTAGTTCAGGTCTTGAGGCAACGGTCAATGTGCACTGGTGCAAGATTAGCACAGCAGAAATAGCCAGCCAGAACTTCTCAGTGTGAAGGTGGTTGGGCTAGAGAACTGAATCAGTCTGTCTGTTGTGAAGGAGAAAAACCCATCTGAATGGACTGGTATGTCCTGGACTTTATGCGGTGCTGTATGCAAAGCTGGACTTTTTCCTTTGTATCCCTGCTCTGAAGTAAGACTACACATTTATATGTCTCTGTCGAATGTGAATACACACTGACTTTTTTACGACTGTACACCTGTGTGCCTCTTTACTGCGTCCCTGCCATGGCCTACATGAGCTGAATCCCCTACACAGTGTTAATTCGAAGTCTCCCATTAAGTTCAGCAGTCCCCCAGCTGGCAATGCGAGTCAGCAGGCACAAGCACCAGAAACCACTCCATTTAAAAAGGAACAACCAGTACGATTTTCATATATAAAGTAAAGCCAGTACTAAACTGACACTATGATGCTGAATGGAAGCATACCTTTTGTTCTGAGATTGGATGTTTTGTTTCAGAAATATGTGGAAGTTACCGCAATGTATTGCTATTTGATAGCAGCTACAGAATATATAATTGGTGGGTTGGGTTTTGTTATGTATTCCCGCCTGTCTGCTGCCTGGCCTTGGTAGATGTTAGACTGTATGGGCTGCATTTTGAACACGTCCCTATCACGTGACAGAAATGACTCCCGAAGGAGCCCATACAATCTAGCATCTAACAAGGCCAGGAAGGCCCAGCCACCCGACCCACCTATTATATATTCTGTAGCTGCTATCAAATAATAGTACATTTCTGTAACTTTACTTGCACATATTTGTGAAAAAACATCCAATCTCAGAACAAGAGGTATGATTACATTCAGCATCCTAGCACTAGTATAGCACTGGCTTTACTTTATACAGTATCTGAAAATCTTGCTGGTTGTTTTGCTTTAAATGCTGTCTGTGATGGACAGTGGTATTTAATAACACTACCAGCAGCAATTAGAGCCCAACCTCAGTCACTTCTGTTCACAAAAGCGTTTTCTCCTACAGTCAGTGGTTCTAATTGGGCTTATGTCAGAATTCCATGCACAACTGGAATTGGGAATATGTGCCAACAGGCGCATGAACTATAATGATGTAGGAGTCAACAGTTTACGCTGTCCTGCATTATCACACTGGATTGAAGAAGCCTGAACCTTTTAATCAGGAGCATTGTATAATTACATGCCCCGCTCCCCCATCCCCAATCAAGACCGGCAAAAAAATAGGCAGTCTTGATGAATCGAGGACAAAGTTTTCATTTTCTAGTCAATGCAGCTGTGTGAACACCAGGGTTTTTTGGCAACATTCTTTCCTCACTGGTGATTTACTCCCACTGCCCGTTCTGGAGCGAGAACAGTCCGACAGCACTAGCTTGCCTGAGCCTTCGCAGTAGTCACCACAGAGAGGGGGATGCAAAAACATTCAAGATTTACACGAAACAAACTGATACTTTACGCTGGCATAATTTGTTTTTAACATACTTTGATGGAATGTTTAGCTTTAAAGCTCCGATGGAGAATATAACCAGCAGAAACCCACACGTTTGTTAGGGTCGCGTCGACCCACACAATCAGGAGGAAGACAAGGAGGAGCTGACGTAAGCTACAGACAATCTCCAATAGTGACTCGTTCACAGGTACTAAGGACAATATAGTGTTCAATATATCTTCTGTTAATTTGTCTCCCACTGCGTTGGATTTATTACAGAAAGGCCTGTCCTTTTGCCCGACTCCTTTTAATTTCTTTAGACTCAATCAAGAGTTAACTAAGTTTTTTGATCTGTTAGACTTAGGGTATGTGCACACGTTGCTTTTTTTTCCGCGTGGAAAAAAAACGCACCCTCTGGCAGAGGGGAGAATTGTAAACAATGCTTTTTGAGAAACAACGCATCGAAAACGCATGCGTTTTTCATGCGTTTTTTTAGGTGCGTTTTTTAAGACTTGTCAGTGTTAATAAAGTTGGTTGAAAACAGACCTTTGGAAAAAAAACCTGTGATGTCATTTCCTTCTCCACATTCTGTTTGGATAAATGGGAGGGCTTGGAATGGAAGGAGCACTGCTGCTGTGGAGCTCTATGCTACCTGCAGAGAACACTCTCGTCTCCGCAGCATAAATTGACATGCTGAGGCTCGGGAAGCCACGCTACCGGTCAGTTTATGCTGCGGAGGAAAAGAAGCACAGTGGGCATGGGATCTCCAAAAATCCTTCCACTGTGCTTCTACTGCACAACGCAGCGTTATGGACGCAGGGAAAACACTCAGCGCCCATAACGCTGCAAACCCTGATTGTGGACACACAGCCTAAAAAGCGTCAATGGATGAAGGGATGTCAAATATATAGAACGTCCCACCCCCGCCTGCATATTCTAAGCTGGCACCTTTAGTACCTTTCATTTGGCACTAAAGGGTGCCTAGCTTAGTATTTATCCAATAAAAAAAAAAAAAAAAAAAATGGCGTGGGGTCCCCCCTATTTTTGATAGCCAGTCAGGGTAAAGCAGACAGCTGTAGCCTGCAAACCACAGCTGGCAGCTTCATCTTGGCTGGTGATCAATTTGGAGGGCTCCCCAGGCTTTTTTTTTTATTTATAAATAAAGAATAAAAAAAAAAAATAACGTGGGGTCCCCCCAAATTAGATCACCAGCCAAGGTGAAGCTGACAGCTGGGGTCTGGTATTCTCAGGGTGGGAAGAGCCATGGTTATTGGACTCTTCCCAGCCTAAAAATAGCAGGCCGCAGCCGCCCCAGAAGTGGCGCATCCATTAGATGCGCCAATCCTGGCGCTTCGCCCCAACTCATCCCGCTCCCTGGTGCGTTGGCAAACGGGGTAATAAATGGGGTTGATACCAGATGTGTAATGTCACCTGGCATCAAGCCCAGCAATTAGTGATGTCACGGTGTCTATTAGATACCCGACATAACTAATTGACAGTAAACAAAAGCAAAAAAGAGACAAAAAATTTTTTATTAGAAAAAACACTCCCCAAATCATTCCCTTGTTCTCCAATTTAATCAAAAAATTTGAAAAAAATGGGTCCGCAGAAATCCATATGGACGTCCCACGTCGCCTCTGGACCTTCTAGAATATGGGGGCACGCTCAGGGAACGTATCCCCCATTTTCTAGGAGGGCAGACCCTCCATTTGAGGAGAGTGGGTGCCAAAAATCTGCACCCACTCTCCCCGGGTCACAGCTGCAGAGTGCGAGCAGCCAGCACAGCTCTCTGAACACAGTGCTGGCTGTCAGCTGCTCTGCACATGTGACCGGCCGGCGTCTGCTGTGAAGGAGGAGGGGGCCGCAGGGGATCAGCGCTGCGACCGGACACGTAAGTGGGAAAACCGGGGGAATAGGGGGTGACCGGGCAAGGCCTGGGGGGCATTTTTCTGTCGCATGTGTTATTGCACATGCGACAGAAATCATAGGAGCAGGGCGGCCGGTGCGCTACTGTGCGCGCGGCCATGTTGGATTTTCGGGAGGAGAGGGGGGGGGGTCAAGGGTCGGGGCGGGCACTTTGGTGACACCGGGGGCTTTCCTGGACTTTGCCAGGAAGTGAGGTCAACAGGAAGCCTCTTGACCTCACTTCCAGGTAAATGCCTGCGTTCTGGCGTGCCGACAAAGGCCGCGGACCGCAACAAAAAAGCAGCGCACTGCGGTGTAGCTGCGTTCTGACCCACATCATTGATTCAATGGGGGAGAGAACGCAGCCACACCGCACAAAAGAAGTGACATGCTGCTTTTCTTTCCGCACCGATTTTTGGCATCCAAAACGCTGCGTTTAGAAACGCAGCATGTGCACTGATTTTTCAGCTTTCCCATACACTTTGCTGGGAAAGCTGAACGCATGCAATTTGCCACTGAAACGCTGCGGTTCTAAACGCGTTTCCGCGGTAAAAAACGCAACGTGTGCACACAGCCTTAAGGCACATTTCTCAACAATACAGGATGTTTTCAATCCGGTGATTGATTCTACTATACAATCACAATCTATTGGGATGTTTTCTTTAAGTAAATTAAACTTACAGATATCTAGTACTTTCTGTCCTCCTCGCAGCTATCACCCATGGAAACATTTGTTTCATTGGTCAAACGTGAGGTGGACTCTACCATTAGGAACATTCAACACGGGGAATTGCGCGTTAAGCATAATCTTTCTATTGAGGAGTCTAGGGCACTCGAGGAATTGAAAATCAATAGAGACCTTATAATTAAGCCAGGTGACAAAGGGGGCTCTATAGTTATTATGGACAGACTCTATTATGTGTCGGAGATTTTGTCACAGTTGGGTGATAACACCACTTATGAACCTATACAACATAATCCAACATTTGAAATAGCACAACATATCAGATTGTTTATCTCTAAATATCAACAATTGGGTGTTATCGATTCGAAATTGGCCAAATTTTTTGTGAAATCACATCCGGCAGTTTGTGTTTTATACACTGCCAAAAATTCATAAAAAACGTGTGCCATCCACCAGGTAGGCCTATTACTGCATCCACAGATTCAATCCTATCACCTCTTGCTATAAAACTTTAGAAAAGATTTTTAGTCCATTAATATTATTGATTCCATCTTTTTTACGTGATACATCACATTCATTAGATTGCCTTAAGTCCCTCATTCCTCTTCCATCTGGGTGCATACTAGTGACCATGGATGTCACGAGTTTGTACACCAGTATCAAACATGAAGAAGGATTACGGGCTGTTGAACTTTTCCTTACTAAGAATACTGAGTATTCCCTTGATCAGAGGTCCTTTTGATTAGATCTTTTGCGTATTGTCCTAAGAATTTTTCCTTTTCCAGGATCAGTATTACCAACATACAAGTACGGCTATGGGGTCAAATATGGCCCCCCCATATGCCAACATCTTTATGTCCATTTTTGAGGACACTTGTATCCACATCATCTATATAGCGCACATGTAGTTACATGGAGGTGCTATATAGATGATATCATTATGATTTGACATGGCGATTTGACGCTATTATCCTTTTTCAATCATCTGAATGTAAGTGTTCCAAGACTATCCTTTACACTCCATCATAGTGACTCTTCTGTGGACGTTTTAGATAGATACAGTGGTGACTATTGTAGCACAGGGAGGCCTTTCCACCGACTTGTCAAATCGACAGATCGTAATAGTCTATTCTCGGGTAGTCATGCTAGTCACATGAAGAAGTCAATACCTCTATCTCAGCATGCACGAGTGGACAGGATAGTCAGTGATGTGAACACTCGACATACACGTCGTATCGAAATGGATCATAAATTTAGGGCTAGGGGTTATCCACAACATGCTCTAACTCCTAAGCGGGACATGCGCGAAAGGGACAACCAAGGGGACAGACTTGCCTTTGTTTCCACTTTTCATCCTTTTATGCCCAATATCAATTCTATCATACGTACACATTGGCCACTACTGCAGCAGGCTTACCCATCTATTCCCCAATTTCAAATTGCTCCTCTTATTTGTTATAAGAGATCTGAAAATCTTAGGTATAAGTTAGTTCGAGCTGATTTAGGTAGTAGCCAACGAGCCCTGATACAGAGTACAATGACATAATGAAGGAATGGAATGGAACGTTCCCATGCTTGGGTTGTTTACAATGTTCAAATATAACAAAAGGCGATACCTTCACACACCCAAGATCTGGTAGAAGATTTTCTATAAGGGTTTTTTTTCACATGTGACATCTTACATAGTATATTTGATTAAATGCCCTTGCGGTCTCGGATATGTTGGTGAGACTACCCAACATATCCGAAACCGCATTTCACAACACAAATCTATTAGGTGCAAAAGAACTCTTCTACCTATCCCAGACAATTTTATTAAAATGGAACATGGTGTCACAACTAAGGTACCAGATTATTGAACAGGTGCAGACTCTACTTAGGGGAGGGGACAGGGTCAAACATCTAAAAACGCGTGAATCTTATTGGATTTACACGCTGCAGACTTTAGAGCCAATGGGCCTCAATAGGGAGTGTGACATTCTCCTTTAGGTGCGGATACTGGGCTATAGATACATGGGTCAATATTTACCATCATATGCTTACAGTGTCTAGTTTGTCTTTTTTCTCTAGGTTACATGAGTCATGGGGTAAGCATATTCCCCTCTCTTATTTTGTTTTGTTTTTTCAGTTTTTTCTTTGTTTTTCCTTTTTTCTATATTTTTTTTTAGATTTTTTATTACGTTTTTCTTTTTCCTTTTTTATTGATTTCATTATTTTTACTTTATCTTGATCCTTTAACAATGTCTTTTCTTATAATATTTTTATTTTTTTACATAGAGTTTCTATTAGTTCTCTCTCTCACATACTATTAGTTTTATATTCCTTAATGATATTGTATATCCTATTTTTCTGGTTATATATACTATAACTAGAAAGTGGCCCGATTCTAACATATCAGGTAGTCTAGAATGTGTATGTAAATTAGCAGATTGAATAATAATGTAATGAATGGACTGGATGGGTTAAGTTTAATTTAGTATTCTTATAATTCTTTATTGATTTTAAAATGGTGTGTGTGTTCAGCGTATACATGCGGAGGGTGGAGTGCGGGGGGTGCCGAGCGGGGTAAGGTGTGCGGGGGCGGAGTTCCAGGGGGGGTGGAGCTGAGCGGGGCCATGGCGCTGAGGACAGGTGAGTGTGTGTGTGTGTTTTTATATATTATATATATATATATATATATATATATTAGTGTATACATGCGGGGGGCGGAGTGTGTGGGGGGGCGGAGCCGAGTGGGTGTCGGCTGGGTTGCTGATGTGGGCTCCCGGGGGTGCAGCAGTCACCGGGGAGTCGGGGCTCCGTGTGGGTGCGGGGAAAAGTGTTGGGCGTCGTTCTGTCGGCCCGTAATTCGGGCTGTTCAGTTAGCTGAGCAGTTTGTCGCAGGCTCTTTAGCGTGCGCGGTGTGGCGACGGTTGTCACTTTAATGACGTCATTTCGGAGCAAGAGAGACACACAGACAGAATAAGGCAATAATATATATATATATATATATATATATATATATATATATATATATATATATATGTTCTAGATCTACTGGTTTAGGGCTCTTATTCTATAATTACAGCTATAATTATGATTGAACATGCGCCGTATATTTGTTTTTCTCCAGCCCTTTTGGCCTGTCACATGATACGCTACATGTGATCTTCACGTCACTCTTATTCCATCTGACCGTGGCCTTCGTTGTTAATGTGCATGCGCCATTCTTTCTGCTCTTTCCGGGGATTTCCGTCCTTCACACATCGGGCGTAAGTATATTTGCATGTGACGGCTGACATCACTCCTAGCAGGTCATGTGACCATACCCTTTTGGTATATAATGATCTTGTTATGGCGTTCTGAGCACATTGCAATGAAGCACAGTCCTGTCTTCCATACCCCACGTACCGGTTAAGGTAAATCTTATACACTCGTGTTTATTATTTTTCTTTTTGTGTCTTATTACACATGGTTCTAATTGTTTTAACCCTCTCATATAGGCGTCTCTCCTTAAAGGTGCACGCTGATTTTTAGCTTTACCAGGTATCCGTTCACTTCCTATATGATGGTTGGACTTTACATCAG
>NC_134353.1:549505347-549552847 GCF_048569485.1 Anomaloglossus baeobatrachus | reverse complement strand
CGGTGCAGTTAGTGTCCCAGTGTCCGCGGTCCCGGTTCAAATAATGGCACCTGCACAGATGGAGCTCTCATCCAAGGGCTCCATCTGCACACGCACCCGCTGCCATCATTTGAAACTGGGGCCGCGGACAAACTGGGTAGCTTGCTGCACAGCCGCCCGCCCCGCATGCAGAATGGCAGCCAGCAGGCTACCCGCCCACCCTGCGTGCAAGTGGCCGGGCACCTGTGCTTGCGTGCGGGCGGCAGCCATCTGCCGCCCACACAGGCACCCGACCGCCGCCAGCACCCAGCCGCCGCCCGCACACAGCACCCGGCCGCCGCCCGCACACAGCACCCGACCGCCGCCCGCACACAGCACCCGACCGCTGACCACAGCCCGCACACAGCACCCGACTGCCGCACGCACGCAGCCTCGGGTACCCGGCCGCTTGCACGCAGCCACAGGCACTCGGCCGCCCAATCACCGCACAGACTGGACCCCCAGGTACCGCTATATACGCTTTATAAGACGCACCCCCCATTTTCCTCTCAAATTTTTGGGAGGAAAAGTGCGTCTTATAAAGCGAAAAATACGGTATATATCTATCTATATATATATATATCTATATACACACACATTCATATACACACACTGTCCATACATACACACAAAGTTATGTTGCCATGTTTTAAGAACAACTATAACTTATGTCTGTCAATACAAACCTGACTTACACTTTTGATTGCTTTTCATTCTGATAAGCTGAAACAACAAACCGCAAAATGGGAATTTTGAAACCAGCATTTTTACTGCTAACAGCAGGTTTTGGCTGCAGAAAACAAAAACAGCAAAAAACTATGCATGTGATTATAGCATAATAGGGTACTTTGACCCTCGCTAATGAGGACGCACATTAGGATGCAGATGCACAGAAAGTCAAGTGTCAGCCTCTGGATTACTTTCATGCATTTGCTTGAAAACGACAAGTGGAATATGGCCTTAAATATGCCACTTTTCTTATACAACGTTATACATCTGCCTGTGTGTGTAGGATAGAAAGGAGGAAAGAAAAAAAAATGCATTTAAAGGGGCGGGAAGTTGTTCTGATACATGAGCTAGTTTTGGCAGCAGAATAGTGGATTCATAAATTTAGATATGGGAATCTTAACTGTAAAGTTTACACTTAAACACTTAAAAAATAAATAAATCAGTGTCTAAGTTCGGAATTCAGATGCCTTACATATGCAACTACTTGATCGAGCATCACTGTGCACTGGTACGCTCGGTGCTCTGCCAAGTCCGAGCTGCTTGCAGTCTAAATGGCTCTTACTGGGGATGAAAAACATTTCCCAACCCCCCCACCGTCCTTCTCCCGGAAATGCTCAGTTTATGGCTGCTTGTATATGGGCAGAGGCGCAAACTGTGACTTCCAATGGGTTTCAGGCTCTAGGAACAAGTTCAGGTCAAGTCCGGCCGAACCTGGCAAACCCAAACGTCAACGGGTACATTTATTCATATATATTACAACCAGTCTACATTCCTGGAGAAACCTGCCCAAAACAAAGTCTGAAGCTTGGCAGAAGATGCAAATTGCATATCAGGGGGTCAGAAAGATAAATTATGAAATAGAGACTAGCTCCTCATACATGGTGCAAGGCTTTAAATGTAATATACAGCTCTGGCAAAAATTACGAAACCACTGCAAAATTCAGTTTTTCTGATTTCTCTCTTTATAGGTATATTTTTGAGTAAAATGTACATTGTTCTTTTATTCTATAAACTACTGACTACATGTCTCCGAATTTCCAAGCAATACATTTTGTATGTATTTTCTGAAATTGAGAAATGGTCAAAATAACAAAAAAATGCATACCTTTCAGACACCTCAAATAATACAAAGAAAAAAAGTTCATAATTATTTAGAAACAATACTAATGTTTTAACTCCGGAAGAGTTTAGAAATCAATATTTTGTGTTTTAACCATGATTTTTAATCACAGCTTTCATGCGTCTTGGCATGTTTTCAATCAGTCTGTCACACTGCTTTTGGGTGACCTTATGCCACTCCTGGTGCAAAAAAATAAGCAGTTCTTTATTTGATGGCTTATGACTATCCATCTTCCTCTTGATTACATTCCAGAGGTTTTCAATTGGGTTCAGGTCTGGAGATTAGGCTGGCCATGACAGGGTTTTGATGTGGTGGTCCTTCATTCACATATTGATTGACCTAGCTGTGTGGCATCGCGCATTGTCCTGCTGGAAAAGACAGTCCTAAGAGTTGGGAAACATTGCCTGAGCAGAAGGAAGCAACTGTTTTTCCAGGATAACCTTGTATATGGCTTGATTCATACGTCCTTCGCAGGACAATGCGTCATGCCACACAGCTAGGTCAATGTGTGGATAAAGGACCACCACATCAAAACCCTGTCATGGCCAGCCCAATCTCCAGACCTGAACCACATTGAAAACCTCTGGAATGTAATCAAGAGAAAGATGGTTAGTCGCAAGCTATCAAACAAAGAACTGCTTAAATTTTTTGCGCCAGGCGTGGCATAAGGTCACCCAAAAACAGTGTGAAAGACTGATACAAAGCATGCCAAGACGCATGAAAGCTGTGATTAAAAAATCATGGTTATGCCATAAAATATTGTTTTCTGAACTCTTTGTGAGTTAAAACATTAGTATTGTTGTTTCTAAATGATTATGAACTTATTTTCTTTGCATTATTTGAGGTCTGAAAGCATTGCATTTTTTATTATTTTGACCATTTCTCATTTTCAGAAAATACAAAATTACTTGGAAATTGGGAGACATTGTCAGTAGTTTATAGAATAAAAGAACAATCTACATTTTACTTAAAAATATGCCTATAAGGAGAAAAATCAGAAAAACTGAACATTTTGCAGTGGTCTCTTAATTTTTGCCAGAGCTGTATGCTTTAAGTGTTGGACATGGAGAGGTTCTAAGGCATCCGGGGAACTTCTCATATTCTCATGGTCCCCCACCGCTGCAATCTTGACAAACCTTGTGAAGCACAGCTTTACACTTGAGTTATATCAGCATATTTTGTTTCGTGCAAGAGAATCTGATGGATTATGCTAATGACACTCAGCTCAAACTCTGGTCAGAGTGTGAGCAAAGTCATTTATTGTAAGGGTCATCCCATGTCAAGTGAACCAATGCATTTTACTTCTATTTTTTTTAAAGGGAACCTGTGAGGTGCAATATGTACGCAACACGAGCAGTTTTGGTGAAAATTGCTAATCCCTGCCTAACCGTCCCTGTATACACTAGCATAGATAAATATTTTATTTAATATTTCAGCATATTTTATGCTAATGAGCGAGGGGACTAACTAATCCCAAGGGCGTTATATCCCCTGACTAGTCCGCACTTTTAGCATTGTAGTACACCAACAGGGGTGTACTAACATGCTATTAGATGCAGAGTCACCAGTGGTGCAGAAGCTACCTGTGTTTTCTGTGACTGCGCTTCTGAATGCTGGGCACTTCCGGTAATGCGCAGTATGAAGCTAGGTGTACACATCCCACCTTCAGAGAGGTCTACTCAGAGTTTGAGCCGAGTAGCATTAGCATAATCCATCCGATTCTATTGCATGAAACAAAATATGCTGATATAACTCAAGTGTAAAAAGCTATGCTTCAGAAGGTTTATCAAGATTGCAGCGGAGTGAGACCAGCCGGAGTGGTGGGTGAGATCATGCTCTGATAATGCGCATTCATTAGCATGTTAGCACGCCCACAGGGGTGTGCTAACATGCTAATGGAGCCAACTAGTCCGGGGAACAAACGCCCAGGGGACTAGTCCCCTCTCTGATTAGCATAAGATAAACTGTCTTTAGAAATACTTTTTTCTAAAGATCTCTTAATCTATGCTAGTGTATACAAGGAAGGTTAGGCAGGGATTAGCAATATACACCCAGAACTGCTCGTGGTTCTGGGTGCATATTGCACCTAACAGGTTCACTTTAATTCTTTCGAGATGGTGTTCTTTGGTAATAATAATTATTTCTATAGCGCCAACATATTCTGCAGCGCTTTACAATTCAGGAGGATCATATACAAACAAGTAACAGTTCTAGAAAAAACAAATTCGAGGAAAAAAAAACTGCTCGTGAGCTTACAATCTACAATGGGGAGGGGGGGGGGGCAAGGTGCAAGTGCTTATTTACAATGACAATCCAGCCATTTCAAGGAAATGGGGGATAGATAATGCTGCCTGTGATAGAGAATGAAAAATGCGAAGAAAAAAAAATATCTATACAAGTGTTTTTTTTAAAGGGAACCTGTCAGCAGAAATTTCCCCTAAAACCTAACAGATTCCCCCTCTGCAGCTCCTGGGCTGCATTGTAGAAAGGTCCCTGTTATTATTGTGCCCCCTTTCTGACCAAAAAAAGAGTTTATAAAGAGGTACCTTTTTGGCTTCGGATTCTATAAATCTGACACGGGGGCGGGCAGCCTGATGGCCGTTATTCTGCCCCCTGGTCCTGTATGCCGCCCCCATCGCTGATTTCCATACTTTTGGACGCCGCCCACTGCTCCAGCCATCCCCGCGCATGCCCAGTGCCAGTCTCACGGGACTGAGCACTGTGACTGCTGGTGACGTGTGCGCAGGCAAGTGATTATGGGCGGGACTGTGACTGTTATCAGCAAGTACCCGCCCATAATCTCGTGAGCGCGCAAACCTCTCCAGCGTCACACTGTGCTCAGTGTAGATGCTAGACTGTATGGGCTGCTTCCAGGGATGACGTCCCTTTGTCACGTGATAGGGGCGTGTTCAAAATACTATCACGTGACAGAGGGATGTCATCCCTGGAAGCAGCCCATACAGTCTAGCATCTACACTGAGCACAGTGTGACGCTGGAGAGGTTTGCGCGCTCACGAGATTATGGGCGGGTACTTGCTGATAACAGTCACAGTCCCGCCCATAATCACTTGCCTGCGCACACGTCACCAGCAGTCACAGTGCTCAGTCCCGTGAGACTGGCACTGGGCATGCGCGGGGATGGCTGGAGCAGTGGGCGGCGTCCAAAAGTATGGAAATCAGCGATGGGGCGGCATACAGGACCAGGGGGCAGAATAACGGCCATCAGGCTGCCCGCCCCCATGTCAGATTTATAGAATCCGAAGCCAAAAAGGTACCTCTTTATAAACTCTTTTTTTTGGTCAGAAAGGGGGCACAATAATAACAGGGACCTTTCTACAATGCAGCCCAGGAGCTGCAGAGGGGGAATCTGTTAGGTTTTAGGGGAAATTTCTGCTGACAGGTTCCCTTTAATTAATTCTTAAAGGTTTGAAAAAATGTGAATATCTGTGTTGCGTTGCATGCCTTCTCATAACTCAGACTTTTAACAAAAACGAGAAATGGGAAAAGCACCATTCAACTAAAAACAGTAGAGGCTTTCGACAGATGTCACAAGAGGATCTTAATATTTTACCCATGTGAAATCTAGAGCAAAATTTCGATATGGACTCCCGTATATTAAATTTGCAACAAATTCACATGTGCCTCCTATGCTCTTAATCACATTTGTACCAAAACTCAAGATGGGATCTCAAATCTATACGAACAGTATCAATTCAAAAATGTTGAATTTAGATCTGTTCAGCGTGTGGTCTAAAACTGCAGGGTCTGTTAAAAAAAAAACAAAACCTGATTTTTATTTGAAGATGTTCCAACATTATTAGTATTATGTTGCAGGAGAGGACAGAGGAGTATAGCTGGAGTGATGTAAATCTGCTGAGAGGAGAATGCTAGAGAAAAGATGCCGAGAAGGAACAGGGGGACAGAAGTGAACAGTTCATGATACTGAGTATACTATGGCTAGCAAAAAAAAAACCAAATCTCTAGTTACGGAAAAAAGGTCTCCTGTCTGTCTCGTCCTGATAAACCAGGGAAAGTATTAAATAACTCTATAGCTGATAAAGTGAAATATTTTTTACAATAGTGATGAAGTGAGCCGAATGACTGTCAGGAAAAGATTGTGTGTCTATGCAAGTGAATGGTAAAGAAAACTCATGTTCAAATGTCCAGCCTGGATTGACAATTTGAAAGGTTATGAATTTTTTCTTTAAAAAAAGGAAGAATTCAGCTTTTGGGAAAATAGGGTTTTCAAAATTTGCTGACCTGCGACCTAAGAATTGTGTCCTGGCTAGCGGTAGTGGTACACTCAGTATATGCATGTATAGCACACTAGAACACTAAGCTTATGATTGAAGGCAGTAAGCTGAAAAATATTCAGTTTCACGAGTCCCACACCTTGGTTATTATTAACGATCATATTTTTCGTTTTATAAGACGCACTGGATTATAAAACGCACCCCATATTCAGAGCAAGAAAAGATGGGGAAAAAATGGTGTCCGTCTTGTAATCCGGTGGTGTATTACCAGAGAAGGCAGTAGCAGTGGTGGTGGAGGCTGTGCTGGTGCTGCGGCAGAGGCTGGTGCTGCCATGCTGGGGCAGCTGTGCTTGGCCTTGAGCTGCAGTGGAGGCTGGTGCTGCCGTGCTGGGGCAGCTGTGCTTGGGCTCGAGCTGCAGCGGAGGCTGGTGCTGCCGTGCTGGGGCTCGAGCTGCAGCGGAGGCTGGTGCTGCCGTGCTGGGGCTCGAGCTGCAGCGGAGGCTGGTGCTGCCGTGCGTGGGCTCGAGCTGCAGTAGAGGCTGGTGCTGCCGTGCGTGGGCTCGAGCTGCAGTAGAGGCTGGTGCTGCCATGCTGGGGCAGCTGTGCTTGGGCTCGAGCTGCAGCGGAGGCTGGTGCTGCCGTGCTGGGGCTCGAGCTGCAGCGGAGGCTGGTGCTGCCGTGCTGGGGCTCGAGCTGCAGCGGAGGCTGGTGCTGCCGTGCTGGGGCAACTGTGCTTGGGCTCGAGCTGCAGCGGAAGCTGGTTCTGCCGTGCTGGGGCTCGAGCTGCAGCGGAGGCTGGTGCTGCCGTGCTGGGGCAGCTGTGCTTGGGCTCGAGCTGCAGCGGAAGCTGGTGCTGCCGTGCTGGGGCTCGAGCTGCAGCGGAGGCTGGTGCTGCCGTGCTGGGGCAGCTGTGCTTGGGCTCGAGCTGCAGCGGAGGCTGGTGCTGCCGTGCTGGGGCTCGAGCTGCAGCGGAGGCTGGTGCTGCCGTGCTGGGGCTCGAGCTGCAGCGGAGGCTGGTGCTGCCGTGCTGGGGCTCGAGCTGCAGCGGAGGCTGGTGCTGCCGTGCTGGGGCAGCTGTGCTTGGGCTCGAGCTGCAGCGGAAGCTGGTGCTGCCGTGCTGGGGCTCGAACTGCAGCGGAGGCTGGTGCTGCCGTGCTGGGGCTCGAGCTGCAGCGGAGGCTGGTGCTGCAGTGCTGGGGCAGCTGTGCTTGGGCTCGAGCTGCAGCGGAGGCTGGTGCTGCCGTGCTGGGGCTCGAGCTGCAGCAGAGGCGGGTGCTGCCGTGCTGGGGCAGCTGTGCTTGGGCTCGAGCTGCAGCGGAGGCTGGTGCTGCCGTGCTGGGGCTCGAGCTGCAGCGGAGGCGGGTGCTGCCGTGCTGGGGCTCGAGCTGCAGCGGAGGCGGGTGCTGCCGTGCTGGGGCTCGAGCTGCAGCGGAGGCGGGTGCTGCCGTGCTGGGGCTCGAGCTGCAGCGGAGGCTGGTGCTGCCGTGCTGGGGCAGCTGTGCTTGGGCTCGAGCTGCAGCGGAGGCTGGTGCTGCCATGCTGGGGCAGCTGTGCGTGGGCTCGAGCTGCAGCGGAGGCTGGTGCTGCCGAGCTGGGGCTCGAGCTGCAGCGGAGGCTGGTGCTGCCATGCTGGGGCAGCTGTGCTTGGGTTTAAACTGCAGCAGAGGCTGGTGCTGCCATGCTGGGGCAGCTGTGCTTGGGCTCGAGCTGCAGCGGAGGCTGGTGCTGCCATGCTGGGGCAGCTGTGCTTGGGTTTAAACTGCAGCGGAGGCTGGTGCTGCCATGCTGGGGCAGCTGTGCTTGGGCTCGAGCTGCAGCGGAGGCTGGTGCTGCCGTGCTGAGGCAGCTGTGCTTGGGCTTGGGCTGAGGTGGCTGCTGATGCGGCAGAGGCTGGGGCAGCGGCTGAGGCTGCCATGCTGGCGCAGCTGTGCTGGGGCTTGGGCTGCGGCAGCTGCGGACTTCAAAGAAATGGCGCCCAGAGTCAGCGCAGATTGAGCTCTAGGCTCAATGACAAGCAGAGATCTCATCTGCACAAGCACCAGCTCCGGGCGTCATTTGCCTGCAGCCTGCTGGAGGAAGATCAATGGCCCGGAGGCGGCACTTGCGCAGATGTGAGCTTGAGCCGAGCGCTTTAACTGCACACGCGCTGACTCTGGGCGGCAATATATGAAGTCCTCAACGTCCAACCCGCAGTGCCAGTAAAGTCGCCAGAGACCCCCGCACAGCAGCTGCCGACACTACACATCCGCCCCAGCACCAGCCTCCGCAGACCCCGCACCAGTCCAGCCACTGCAGCATTCCCTCGGCCCCTTACAACCCCTTCACCACCCCGGTAAGCTATATTCAGATTATAAGACGCAGCACTCACTTTCCTCCCAAATTTTTGGGAGGAAAAGTGCATCTTATAACACGAAAAATACGGTATGTCTGTCTCAAATAATGTGCACAGAAAAGAGTTCAAATTGTTACCTAAATATGTGCAAAAAATGTTTTCCACTAATGGCTCTTAAAGAAAAAAATATTAAATCATTTTGAAGATGCTATGGTAGATAACTTCTAAACAGTGAATATCCGTTGATATCTCAAAGTGCTTTAGACTTTGTCAAATGTTTTTGCGAACAGCTAATAGTCCTTAAGAAACACATTTCTAGCTTTTCAACAGTTTGACTACTACAATCACATCAAAGAAATCCCCAAACCAAGTGAGGCAGTGATGAGCTTAGACTTCAGAGAACTATTCCTTTGTTCAGGATGAAGCACAGTCATTTCATTGGAACAATGAACAAGCAACTGTACACCCTTTTGCGGTCTATTACGAGAATGGAGAAAAAATACAAAGGTGTAGCTCTGATATCTAAGCACTTCACAATTCAATAACTGTTCATTTCACCTCCTACCACTTTTTGGATGGCTCTTCTGCACAGTATAAAACAGGAAAAACTAAGTCTGCAATCACAAAAATGATTTTGGAGTGGAAAGTGAATGGCATTTTTTGCCACTGCTCATGGAAAAGTTATAAGTGATGGTTTAGAAGCCATCGTGAAAGCTCTTGCAACTCCAGCTAGCCTCCATATTAAGACCAAATCTTAACACCTATGCAACTGAAGAAACATATCCCTAACATCCAGTTCATGTATTGTACAAACCAGGACTACGAAGCAGAGGAGAGCTTGTTAAAAGATCGGTTACAAGAAGTAGCACCCATTAAAGGTACTCTGCAATATCACACTTTCATTCCATGTAGTGAAAAAATAAAAACAAGGATTCTTTCATTCATCAACAGTGAAGTCCATGAATTGATTGGTAATGGATGACAACTGGTTATGTGACCTGTGAATATGATCGGCTGGCTAATGAGATGATAATAAAGTAGAAGTGACCTTTTGCATCCTTCTGGTCCAACACCAACCTGTGTGTACCCAAGAAGAGACATTTTAAAGGTAAACAAAAGTCAGAGACAAACACCATAACGGCCAGTCTCCAAAAGGAAATGGCAATTGTAAGTAAGATTGTGGACATTATTACATTTCACCTAGTAGAAGTGACAAATTGATGATAAAAGGTCAAATTTAAAGACTTGCTATTGGGCTGGGGCCACACAAGCGTATTGCATCCGATGTAAGTGCATAGGGTGCGATTGCTAGCTCCCGCTGTGCTGCAAGTGTAAGCAAAGTGTCATTATACCGTGATGCGATCAGATCACAGCTGTGGACAAGAGGGAGGGACTAAATTCCTTATCACCTCCTTTGCCAGCTGATGTTATTATCGCACTGCACTCCGGTGTCATCCGAGTGCAGTGTGATGTTTCACTCGCACCCACAGACTTGTGTGGGTGCGAGTGAATACAGATCGGATTCCACCCGCAGCATGCTGCGACTGTTTTCTTGGTCCGATTAGGGCTGAGAAAATAATCGCAGATGGGAACGGCCTCATATAGTAACATGGGTCCGGGTGAAAGGCGATTTTTTTAATCGCATTCCACTCGGTCCGTTTTACTTGCAGTGTGTCCTAGCCCTAAACTGTTCAGACTAGTTAAGTTTGTTTTATTTTATTGCTTGATTTCACTACTGAACTCTTTAAAAATTTGAAAAAAGGACAATATTAATAATTGTATTCATTTATATAGTGCTATTAATTCCACAGCACTTTATATACATTGGCATCACTGTCCCCATTGGGGCTCACAATCTAGAGTCCCTATCTGTATGTCTTTGGAGTGTGGGAGGAAACCGGAGAACCCGGAGGAAACCCACGCAAACACAGGGAGAACATACAAACTCCTTGCAGATGGTGTCCTTGGTGGGATTTGAACCCAGGACCCCGACGCTGCAAGACTGCAGTGCTAACCACTGAGCCACCGTGCCGCCCTCATTAGTACATTAGTGTCGTGATAAAAAAAAACAACTTTTACATGTATATTTAAATAGGTGTTAAAAATACTGCTTCTTTTAACCCCTTCAGCCCCGGCGCACTTTCAGTTTTTGTTTTCTGCTCCCCTTCTTCCGAGAGCCGTAACTTTTTTATTTTTCCGTCAATCTTGCCATATGAGGGCTTGTGTTTTGCGGGACAAGTTTGACTTTTAAATGAAACCATAAGTTTTACATATGGTGTACTGGAAAACAGCAAAAAAAAAAGTGTGATGGCACAATAGTTTTTAGGATGTTTTATTCACGGTGTTCACTATATGGTAAAACTGATGTGTGGGTATGATGCCTGAGGTCGGTGCGAGTTTGTAGACACCAAACATGTATAAGTTTACTTGTATCTAAGGGGTTAAAAAAAATTCACAAGCTTGTCCAATAAAAGTGGCGCACGTTTTGCGCCATTTTCCGAAACCCGTAGAGTTCTCATTTTTTGGGATCTATGGCTCAGTGACGGCTTATTTTTTGCCTCTCGAGCTGACGTTTCTAAAGGTACCATTTTTGCGCAGATGCTACGTTTTGATCGCCTGTTATTGCATTTTGTGTAAAACTTGCGGCGACCAAAAAACGTAATTTTGGAGTTTGGTAAACGGCGTAGTGGCAAAAAAAATTCCAATCAGATTAACTGATTTTATATTTTGATAGATCGATAGATTTTAACCCTTTAATTTTCAATGTTTAGGTTTTTTTTAGGTTCTTTTAGGTTTTATTTTTTAAAACTTTTTTTATTCTTTTTTTATTTTACTAGTCCCCCTAGGGGGCTACAGCGATCAGCAATCCGATTGCTCTTATCTATCTGCTGATCACAGCTATACAGCTATAAACAGCAGATACAGTCACTTCCTGTTTCCCTCTGCTCCGGGCCGAGGGAAAACGAAAGTGAAATGTCATGGCTGCAGGCGTCATCACATGACCCTGTGCTACGATGGCAACCACCGAAAGTCAAGTGATCACTCACGTGACTTCCGGTGGGGGCGGTGGTAAGGACGGTTTCACACATCCGGCTTTTTGCCGGTTTGCCGGATCCGGCGCTCTCCCATACAGTGACTACAGTACAGTGACAGCGCAACAAGCGCCGGTCACGTGCTGTCATGTGACCGGCGCATGTGACCCGGAAGTTACAGCGCTGTCACTGTACTGTATTGTCTGTACGGGAGAGCGCCGGATCCGGCAAACCGGCGAAAAGCCGGATGTGTGAAACCGGCCTAAGTGAAAATCTTCACCGCGCGTATATACATCTCCCTGCCAGACTTTGGCAGCGAGATGTAAGGGGTTAATGTTACGGGTGGAATGCGATTCCACTCGTAATATGTAGGCACACATGTCAGCTGTTGAAAACAGCTGATGTGTGCCGATCCACGCCGCCTGCCCGCGGCAGGGGGCGGGGCTTAACGGGACACGCTCCATGACGGATATATCCGTCCATGGTCGTGAAGGGGTTAATTTAGTATTAACCATTAGGAAGATTAGGAGACTAGAAAATCACACTTCCAAAGGACATCCCAACTTGAATCCCTGTACAAATTTAACCAAGAACAAGTAACATGCATTTTTTTTTTCTGCTAAACATTGTTTTTCCAAAATTGTGCAAAATTTGTAATTTAACTCTTTAAAAACACATTAAATTAAAGCCTGTACAGTTCTTAACAAAATAAAGCCTGTACAGCTCTAAACAAAATGGTATCTCTACCATCTCTCTTATTTCTAACCCGAGATAGGATAAAAAATTTGACCTCATACAAGACCAAAATTCAGACTTTCAAAACTTTAGAAATCTATATTAAAAAGAAAGAAAAATAATGAGGATAAAAGATTGAAAACTTAGAAGTTTTAATTCACTAAAGTAGCACTAAAAAACAATGAGGAAAAAAAAAAAAGTCAGAAGAAGTCAGGTAAGAAAAACAATTTGGATTTAGATCAGTTAACATGGAATGACTCATGAACATGTGATAAATGGCAGCAAAAAAAAAAAAAACACGAAAATGCCACTTATCAAATAGTAGATGAAAATTGCAAAAGAAGGGGCTAAAATAAAACGTTTATTTTATCAAACTAAATAAAATAAAAACCTATAAAAATAGGTAGAGAAACAACCAAAATCCCCTCTGGGTTCCAAATACAACTTAATTTAGTTAGATGTGGCATGTACTCAGTACTCAGACATGGCAAGCCCAGAGACGCCACTAATGTATAAAAAAAACTAACATAACAAAAACACAAATTGTGTTTTTTTCATATCCTGCACAGGAACAGCAGCTTTTTTTTTTTAATTTGATTTATTTAAAAAACAAACGTGTGGTCCCCTGTTTTTTTTGGGTTTTTTTTAAAACTAGCCATGGTACAGCAGACAACTGGGGGCTGATATTCTTAGGGTGGGAAGGGCCATGGTTATTTGACCCTTTCCAGCCTTACAATAGCAGCCCACAGCCACCCCATCCATTAGATGCACCAATTCTGGCAGTGTGCCCAGCTCTTCCCAGTTGCCCTGGTGCAGTGGCCCACAGCTGCCACTAAGCGATCTATGAGACACCCCCCCATCACTAATCTGTAAGTGATAGTAAACACAAAACACCCAAAAAATCCTATTTGAAATTAAAACCCACCCTCTTTCTCCACTTTATTAACACCTAAAACACCCTTGCAAGTCAGATGTAATCCACACGAGGTCCCTCAACATTTTAGCGCCGCTACATCTGAAGCTCACAGCGAGCACCATATGTTGGACCTGCAGGGGTGTTTTTGGTGTCAATAAATTGGTGAAAGAGGGTGGCTTTTTTGTCTTCTTTCAAATAAATTATTTTTTGGGGTGTTTGCATTTATTTACTTTCACTTACAATTAGTAATGTGGAGTCTCGCATGCCTCCTATTACTAATCTAGGGCTTAATGGCAGCCCACAGTTGCAACTCCTTATTACTCCTATTGCCACTGCACCAGGGCAATCAGGAAGAGCTGGGTAAAGTGCCAGGACTGTCACATCTAAAGGATATGGGAATTCCATGCGGCTGCAGGCTAATATTTTTAGACTGGGGGCACCCAATAACCATGGGTCTCTCCAGCCTGAGAATACCAAGCTCCCAGCTGTTTGGCTTCATCTTGGCTGGGTATCAAAATTGGGGGACTACACACCATTTTTCTTTATGTAAATTAAAAAAAAAAAAAAAAGCCTGTGGTTCCTCCTATTTTGATACCCAGCCAAGATAAGCGCACTGCTGTAGCCGTGGCTTTATTTGTGCCTGATATCATAGCATGGGGGGACCCTATGCCAATTTTTTTATTTACTTATTTTACTGTAAGATATAGACCTGCCTACTAGCACCTGTGATTTGAAGTGTCATACACGCTGTCACTCAGCATGGGGCGCATCTTACTGCAATCACAGACACCGCTGGCAGGGGAAGCAGTGCATATTCAATGAAGGTACCGTATTTTTCGGACTATAAGACGTATGGGGCGAGGATCTGCTGAGATATGGGGCGAGGATCTGCTGAGATATGGGGCGAGGCGAGATATGGGGCGAGGATCTGCTGCTGACACTGTTATGGGGGTAATGTCTCCAAATTCTCTACTAAAGGTACCCCAGCCTGGTAATGATCCTCCTGCCTTGTATATACAGTATATGCCCCTCATCCTGCTATATACCCCATCCTGGCATATGGCCCCATCCTGCTATATACGGTAACCCATCCTGGCATATGGTCCCATCCTGCTATATACCCCCAACCTGCTACATACCACCATCCTGCTATATACCCCCACCCTGCTCATATACCCACATCCTGCTCATATACCCCCATCCTGCTCATATACGCCCATCCTGCTCATAATATACCCCCATCCTGGTATACGGCCCGCATCCTGTGGCACATCAAAATAAACGTTCATACTCACCTTACCTCACTCCCTGCAGCATCGCTCCTCCTTCCGTCTGAGTCAGCGGCAGCGCCGCTGAGTGGAGCCGTACCCGTTCCCCTGCAGCATTGCGATGTCCTCCTGTGCCAGCGGCGGCTGCGTGTGGACACGTGCGCACAGCGATTACGTCATCGCTGTGTGCACCGCTAGTCTCAGCGGCCGCCGCTAGCACAGGAGGACATCGCAATGCTGCAGGAGAACGGGGACGGCTCCACTCAGCGGCCCTGCCGCTGACACAGACGGGAGGACAACGCAATGCTGCAGGAGAACGGGGACTGATCCACTCAGCGGCCGCCGGCAGACAGGAGGAGATCGCGGTGCTGCAGGGGAATGGTGACAGGTGAATATACTGATTCACTGCACCGAGCGCTGATTATTATGTGCGGGGGGCAGTGAATACAGCCACACATGATCACTCCAGGCTGTAGTTGCCAAGGGTGATCATGCGGGCCGGCTGTTTATCCCTCGCCCATCCTCCCGCCCATCATCCCGCCCACCTGTCTACTCCTGCTTCAGCGCTGAAAGATGGGCGGGAGGATGGGCGTGCATATTAAATGAGCGGGTCCACGTGGTCACGGCAGGCGCTGCTGCAGCCTGCTCGTGTCCCCGATGACCCGCGCCACCATAGCACCCTCATTCCCGGCCTTATATTCAGACCATAAGACACTATGGTCCGAATGTTGTGTTATGGTCCGAAAAATACGGTAATGAGCGAAGTGAATGAACGGCCATGGGAGCAGTGTGACAGCCGCCCCGGTGAATTGGTAAGCATGCAGAGCTTGCTCCTACCCCTTTGAAACGGATTTTGGCCCCACAGACTCTCTTTGGGGACCGGCATTTGGCCAGATACCAAGGATCAATCCCCCACCGAACCAGAGTTAGCAGGGGATTGATCTTCTAATCCTCCCATCACTAGTGAGAAACACAGGGACAAAACGCAAAAAAAGAATTGACATGCTGCATCTTGGCTGCATCTTTAAAAACGCTGCCAAAAAAAAAGATGCACTGTGTGGACAGCAAAATAGAAATTTCACTTTGCTTGGAGAAGGAAATGCATGCATTTGGGTGCATCTTTGTGGTCACAAAGATGCCCCAATAAGGCTGTAAAAGATTAAGTGTGCGGATGACACTTTACTCTCTGCACCATAATAGTCAATGACCCAGTCACTAAAAAAACCATCCAAATCCAGTTTTCCAGGGCTTAAGACACAAGTCCCGACGGAGCCTCAGACTGTTGCCTGAAAGCTGTATGAACATGGCATTTACAATGGAGCACTCAATAAGGTTGCTGCATTGTAGCAAGCTGCAGCCAGTTGTACAAGTCCGATAACTAATGATACACACACACACAGGGATTTTATTTTTACCCCGTATCACCCAGCCATAGGAAATAATTCTGTTCATTCGGGATCAACAGAGATCATAATACACTTCAATTAGTATGTAAACACCTGACTCCTCTACAAAAAATCTTGTACCACCAACTTTCCTTAATTGATGACAAACAGATTAAAAACACTGCTTTATTGTACTGAAAAGGCCAAATAGGTTATTAGAGTTCACATGTGGAAATGCATACATAAAAATATGGACCTACTTTTATGGTTTTGGTTTGAAGTCTTAGTCCATTTAAGGTATTGATTGCCTTCTCAGCATCCTTGGGGTCAATGTAGTTCACAAAGCCATAACCCAAGCTTTGTCCTGATAAAAAAAAAAAAAAGCCACATTTTAGGACAAACCAACAGTCGCAATCTTATTGTGTAGGCATTTAACTTGAGTTACCGACACATTTTGCTTTAGAGAGAAAAAAAAAGAAGAAAGAATTGCTATTACTGTATTCAGCTATGCTCACATTGCCTTTCTGATCTTCATTTAACATAATTACAAATGCCTTTTACAGTAACAGTTAACAGTTGCATCTGGCATGCATAGGGTGTAATTTGTTTCTGATTGATGGATACATTTCAATAGTGTTTTTTATTAAAACTCCATTGCCAGCCTATTTAAAGAGCACCACTGCAGTGTTTTTGATCGTAACGATCACATAATGATCCTGTATACGATCCCGAGCTTTCCTGGGGAAGCTCATGTTGCAGATCAGGTACAGATTGGGTCCATGGGCTGTAAAAAAAAAAAACAAAAAAAAAACAACAACCCTTATTAAAAAACGTTCTGATACTTACAGGTCTCGCGACACATTCTGCAGAATCTGTCTCCCAGCTGCTTCTGCTTGATCATTGCTGTGTGGCCAATAACCAGAACTGACTAACAGGACCTTCAATGACGACAGCCATGTGACCAGTCTGGTGTGACTGTTGTACAGACTGGTTACATGACTGACATCAATAAAGGTCCTTTTAACTGAACTTTGACTGCCACTGTGCAAGTGTAGCATCTCGGTGTACAATCTCCCCACATGAGCGGGTCATCTGCATATATATCCATGCAGCTGAGGCGCTCCATCCGGAGATTGTCAGGCCGTGCGGGGCGATGCCAATGCAAGACTGCACGAGTCATACCCTCAGTGTCAGCCTATTTAACACTCTACAGAGCAATGTAGCAGAGCTGACAATGCTATCTGCTTCCCACTATGTATAGACTGTGTGCAGAGTAATGAAGCTGACATTGCTGTCCCTGTGGATTACGTCTTACGATTTTTTTTTTTATAATAAAGATTGAGTTTCTAGATTTTTGTTTTATTTCTAATAAAAAAATGTTTCATCTGTGTTTTTATTTTACTGTTCATTAAAAATTCATGGTGGCCATGTCTAATTTAGCATGACCCCATGAATTTTCGGGCTTTAAACCGTCTGAGAATACAAAACTGGTATTAACCCCTTTATTACCCAGCGTGCCATTGCATCAGGGCCGCTGGACGAGCCGGGTAAAGCACCTGGAAATGGTGCCAAGAAACAATGCGCTATTTCAAGAGGCGGCTGCAGAGAATCCCAGCTCCCAGCCTTCACCTTACTGGCAATCAAAGTATGGCGGGAACAGTAAATAAAAGTTTTTATGAAAACAAAAAAAAACAAACATTTAGAGACTCCATCTTTATTATAAAAAAAAAACCTTAGTCCGACGTAATCCACAGGGACAGCAATGTCAGCTTCATCACTCTTTACACAGTCTATACACAGTAAGAAGGAGAGAGCATTGTCAGCTCTGCTACAACGCTCTGTACAGAGTGTGAAGCAGGCTGACACTGAGGGTATGACTCGTGCAGTCTCGCATTGGCATCACCTCGCACGGCCTAACAATCTCCAGAAAGGAGTGCCTCAGCTGCATGGAAATATATGCAGCTGACCCGCTCCTGAGGGAAGATTGTATGCCGTGATGCGACACTCGCACAGTGACAGTCAAAGTTCAGTTAAAAGGACCTTCGATGACGTCAATCATGTGACCAGTCTGTAAGCCAATGTCTGTACAACATTCGCACCAGACTGGTCACATGGCTTCGACGTCATTGAAAATCCTGTAAATCAGTGCTTGTTACCGGCGGCACAGCAATGATCAAGCAGAAGCGGTTGGGGGACAGTCTGTTGGATGCGTCGCGGGACCTGTAAAGTATGATCATAATGTTTATTAACTTATCCTTTATTTTACAGGCCCCCCGCCCCATCCCATAACTGTAAAACCAGAGATCGGTGATCAAACTCTAGATAGTGTTATCTTGATCCCGATCTTTACAAAACGATGGGGCGAGGCTTACGATCTCGACCATCGGGGGGGGGGGGAATCGCCCATCACTACCTGCCAGATTGCTCCAGTGTTTGCTTAAGCAATCCGAAAGTCACAATTCAATATAATTCAACGAGAGCCAAAAAGAGGCTCCCAGATTTGCATCTTGCGTGTTGCCTTTGATCTCAGTTCAGTTAGAAGCTGCGGTTACAAGATGGCAGCAAGGGAACAAAACAGCAAAGGGAGGGTGAAGACAGCGGCTGGTAAGTTTAAGAATAGGGTCAAGAAACTTTGATGCATAATGGTGCTCTATTATAACTATTTATTTTAACAGAATCTTGGAGCTAGAAATGAGTAGCATGGAGATTCAAAAGGTTATTGCTATCCCCCAGTTTGACTAATGGACCCTTATGAATGGATTCAGCATATATGATGGGAGAATTTCTCTAAATCTATAAAAAAAAAAAAAAAAAAAAAAAAAAAAGGAAATCCATCACCAAGATTTTGCCACCTAATTCACCTACCTAGTTCACTTAAAATCACTTGGCAGGATTATCAGAATCCTAGTGCTGCCATGTAGTCCTCCATATTTATGAACTTTGTCCACACCACAGATTGTGTACACTGGCAGTTTTCTGCCTATGCACAAAGCTAACAATTGGTGGAGTGGGTGAGGTTATACAAAGCAGCTGGTACATAAACTAGTTTTAACAAAATAAATTCATATAGCATCAACATATTTTGCAGCAATTTGCAATTAAGTTGGGACATAAAGCCAATTTAAAGTTTAAACCCGTCACCCCCGGGCGCTTTTCCGTTGTCTTTCCCAGTTTATTTTTTGCTCCCCTTCTTCGAGCCCCGGAACTTTTATTTTGCCGTCAATCTTGCCATATAAGGGCTTATTTTTTGCGGGACAAGTTGCACTTTTAAATGAAACCATGAGTTATCATATAGTGTACTGGAAAACAGCAAAAAAATTTCCAGTGCGGAAAAATTGCAAAAAACAAATGTGATTGCACAATAGTTTTTGGGATATTTTATTCACCATATGCACTATATGATAAAACCGATGTGTTGGTGTGATGTCTCAGGTGGGTACAAGTTTGCAGATACTTAACATGTATAGGTTTACTTTTATCTAAGGGGTTAAAAAAATGCACAAGTTTGTTTAAAAAAGTTGCGCACTTTGCACCATTTTCCGAAACCCATAGCATTCTAATTTTTTGGGGATCTATGGCTCAGTGACTGCTTATTTTTTGCGTCTTGAGCTGAGTTTTTTAATGGTACAACTTTTGCGTAGATGCTACATTTTGATCACTATTTTGCGCAAAATTTGCGGCGTCCAAAAACTGTAACTTTGGTGTTTGGAGTTTTTTTTTTTTGCTGCTACATAGTTTACTGATCAGATTGATTTTATATTTTGATAGATCAGGCGTTTCTGAACGCGGTGATACCAAATGTGTATATTTTTTTAAACCCTTTAATTTTGAATGGGCCGAATGAAGGGTGATTTGAACTTAAGTTTTTTTATTGATTTTTTTCAACTTTTTTTATTTTACTAGGTCCCCTAGGGGACTATAACGATCAGCAGTCTGGTCACTCTTCCATTTCTCTAGATCACAGCTGAGATCTGGAGAAGTGTGGCTTTACTCACACACTGCAGTATGTGAACCCAGCCTTACCAGTGATCCATTCATAGAGATAACGTTATGCACGAATATAACAGATCAATAAAACTAATAGACAATCCAGTTATATTGATATTAACAAATTTTCACTAGACAATAGACTTAAAGGATATGTCCACTACTTCCACAACCCCCTACTCATTCGCCTTGTTCGCTTCCGTAAAAAAAAATATAAGCCTATAATAACCTTCATTGCGGTCGTGGTTCCAGCGATGTCTTAAGCTGCATTCCCACGGCGCACGTGACATTGTTATGACACACAAGCCCCACGACCAATCAGCACCTGGTGTCTGTCTTTCCCGCCTCGGACATTTGAGCAGTTTGAGCGTCGACAGCCAACCAGGGATAACCCCCTGCATATATAGTTAACATGGAATGCAATAAGAACACAAAAGTGCGATTGCACGATTGTTTTGGGATATTTCTCACTATATGGTAAAACTGATATGTTTGTGTGATAGCGATTCCACTCGTGCCTGCAGGGCACACATGTAGACTGTACAAATCAGCTGACATGTGGGCTGATCGGCGCTGGCTGAGCGCGGCAGCCAGTGGGGATTAACACTATGGTCATAGGGATGTAATATTACTGCCCATCATTAAGAGGTTAAAATTGATGCCTGCCCTGCACACGTCAGAGTGAACTGTTTTGTCATCTACATTCGATTTGTGACAAAAACAAAACAAAACAAAACGAAATGAAAAAAAACAACTTGTTACCAAGACACTGGCAGTACCCCAGCCAGTTTCTCCAGGCCTTAGTGGAAAAAGATATGCAAGATTATCAACAAAACAAACAGGTTCTTGCTATAGTAACAGACAGTACTTCATTAGAATAATGAATGTAAACAGCAGCTAGAAGAAAATTTCAGATTCAGTATGTGTGATATAGAGCCACAGTCCAGGTCCTATCACTATATCACTACAGAAGAACAAAATGATACTTTAGGCTATGTCCACACTAGAAAAATGATTTTTCTTAAGAAATTTCTTGAGTGAAGGATTAGCGCACCTGCGTTAAAAAATGCACCAATAACGCAGGTGCGTTTTTGGTGCTCTTTTCCGGTTGGTCCCTGCGTTTTTTTAATGCCTTTACAGCAATAAAGCACATTGAAAATGAAAAAAAAATAAAAAAATAGATAAAATAGATAGATAATAGAGAGATAGATGATCGATAGAGGGATAGATAGAGGGATAGATAGATAATAGATACATAGATAGATAAATAGAGGGATATTCTAGCTTTATTCATGATGTTTGTGTTCCCAATCCCCACACACACTGCAGTTCTCGCAGCCAGTAATGTGTTCACATCAGCGGCCGTGAGAAATTTCCTGGAGTCACCTCTGCAACCTCGTTCAGGGAGCCACATTCAGCACTCGGTCACTGAATGAGACTGCGTGGAGAACTGTCACCCGCGGCTGGAGCAGTGCTGGAAGCGCCACGGGACATTGCTGTGCATTACGTCGGAGCTGTGTTCGGGGGGTTTAATAAAGTGGTGAAAGAGGGGGCTTTCTGTCTTTTATTCAAAATAAAGGATTTTTTGGTGTGTGTTTCCTTACTTTCACTTACAGATAAGTGGCGGCGAGTCAGACGCTGCCATTACTAATCTTGGACTTAGCAGCAGCTATTGGTTGCCGTTAACTCCATATTACCCTGATTGCCACCACATCACGGCAACAGGAAGAGCCGTTAACACGCCGGGACTGTCGTATAATAGATGGGGCAGCTGCGGGCTGATATTCTCAGCTGCGGGAGGAGGGGGCATTAACCATGGCGCTCACCCTCCCCAGCCACTTACCCGGCTGGCCGGTAAAAATACAGCGGAGCCCACTTTTTTTTTTTTCTAATATGTACGTTTGATTTCTATGTGTGTGTGCATTATATATGTATGTGTCTGTGTGTGAGTGTGAGATCACTACTTTCTGCCAACACTGAAAATGGAGGAACTTCCTCCTCTTCTCCTAGTGACATCACTTCCCTGCAAAACGCAGGGCAGGGATGTACACTGTCCCGAAAAAGCAGGAATAAGGCGGGAATAAGGCGGGAATAAGGCGGGAATAAGGCGGGAATAAGGCGGGAATAAGGCGGGAATAAGGCGGGAATAAGGCGGGGATAAGGCGGGGATAAGGCGGGGATAAGGCGGGGATAAGGCGGGGATAAGGCGGGGATAAGGCGGGGATAAGGCGGGGATAAGGCGGGGATAAGGCGGGGATAAGGCAGGAATAACACAGGAATAACACAGGAATAACACAGGAATAACACAGGAATAACACAGGAATAACACAGGAATAACACAGGAATAACACAGGAATAACACAGGAATAACACAGGAATAACACAGGAATAACACAGGAATAACACAGGAATAACACAGGAATAACACAGGAATAACACAGGAATAACACAGGAATAACACAGGAATAACACAGGAATAACACAGGAATAACACAGGAATAACACAGGAATAACACAGGAATAACACAAGAATAACACAAGAATAACACAAGAATAACACAAGAATAACACAAGAATAACACAAGAATAACACAAGAATAACACAAGAATAACGCACCTAACTTACATAGTTACATAGTTACATACATAGTTACTTAGGTTGAAAAAAGACCTAGGTCCATCTAGTTCAACCTTCCTCCACCAGTTCTACATTTAGCCACTAAGTCATTTATAACCAACAATGTTTTGTGTACTGAGGAAATCATCCAGCCCTTTTTTAAAAGCTGTTATAGTATCTGCCATTACTACCTCTTGTGGTAGTGTATTCCACAGTCTGACCGCTCTAACTGTAAAGAACCCTTTCCTATTTAGGTGTCGGAATCGCTTTTCTTCCACTCGCAGTGAGTGCCCCCTGGTCCTTAGTATTGTTTTTGGAAGAAATAAGTCATGTGCCAGTCCTTTATATTGACCGCACATGTATTTATACATATAAATGAGATCTCCTCTGAGACGTCTTTTTTCTAAGCTAAACATATCTAACTTTTTCAACCTGTCATCATATGGGAGGCCTTCCATTCCTTGTAATAGTCTAGTTGCCCGCCTTTGAACTGACTCTAACTTCTGAATGTCCTTTTTAAAATGTGGAGCCCAAAACTGGATCCCGTATTCCAGATGTGGTCTTACAAGTGATTTATATAGGGGTAACAATACGTTGGGATCACGGGATCTAATCTCTCTTTTTATACACCCTAAAATCTTGTTTGCTTTAGCAGCTGCTGCTTGACATTGAGTGCTGCTGCTCAGCTTATTTGTAATGAGAATACCCAAGTCCTTCTCCTGTTCTGTAGACCCGAGTTTACTTCCATTTAATGTATACGCAGCTATAGGATTACTCCGTCCTAGGTGCATTACTTTACATTTATCAACATTAAATCTCATTTGCCAAGTATCTGCCCATTCTGACATCTTATCCAGATCTTTTTGTAATATTGTACTATCCAGGTCAGTTTTTAATATCCTACATAGTTTGGTGTCATCGGCAAAGACTGACACTGTACTATCAATCCCATCCACAAGGTCATTAATAAAGAGAGTAAAAAGAATCGGTCCAAGCACAGATCCCTGCGGGACCCCACTGCTGACTATAGCCCATTTAGAGAATGTACCATTTATGACTACTCTTTGTTTCCTATCTTTTAGCCAATTCCTTACCCAGTTGCATATTGTGTCCCCTAGTCCTTGCTTCTGGAGCTTTAGTATAAGGCTATTATGTGGTACAGTATCAAATGCCTTTGCAAAGTCCAAATAAATCACATCAGCTGCATTACCAATATCCAGGTTTGAACTTACCCCCTCATAGAACCCCAACAGGTTGGTTAGACACGACTTATCTTTCATGAATCCATGCTGTTTGTCAGTTATCATATTATTTTCTGCAATATATTTTTGCATGTCATCCCTTAAAATGCCCTCAAAAACTTTGCATACTACTGATGTCAGGCTTACTGGACGGTAGTTGCCTGGATCTACCCTCTTACCTTTCTTAAATATCGGTACCACATCAGCAATCCTCCAATCCTGAGGCACCAACCCCGTTACAAGTGAGTCTAAAAAGATGAGATACAGCGGTCTGTCGATTACGGAGCTCAATTCCCTCAATATTCGTGGATGAATGCCATCTGGCCCTGGGGATTTGTCAATGTTTAATTTACTCAGACGTAGGCGTACTTCATCTTGTGTTAAATTAATTATATCGGGTGGTGGACTTTGATTTTTCACTTGTTGAATGATCCCTGGTACAGTCAGTTCTTTGGTGAATACAGATGAGAAATGCCTATTTAATATCTCAGTCTTTTGTTTGTCCTCTATAACTAACTTGTTATTATATTTTAAGGGTCCGATACTATCCTTTGTTTTCCTTTTGGCATTAATGTATTTAGAAAAGATTTTGGGATTTATTTTAATGTCATTGGCGATTTTTGTTTCAGTAGCTAGTTTTGCTTGTTTGATTTCTTTTTTGCATTGCCTATTGATATCTTTATACTCCTGCAATGCTATTTCTGTATTCTCAGCCTTTAAGATTTTAAACGCCCTTTGTTTTTGTTTTATTATACTTTGTACAGTCTTATTTACCCATAGTGGTTTCTTTTTATTCCTGGACATTTTTATTACCAGAGGGTATACGTTTTTTACAGGACTTTAGTAGTATATCCTTAAACTTACCCCATTTATGTTCGGTATCCCCAGTTACCATGACTCTGTCCCAATCTACACATTTAAGCTCTTCCCTTAATTTGTTGAAATCAGCTTTCCTAAAATTCATTCATTTTGTTTGCAAGACTTCTTGCATTTGCCAGTAGACATTTAATCCTATTAACAACTTTATTACTCCTAGCCTCCCTACGTTCCTTGTATGTCCCATCCCCCCATAATCCTTCATTGACCCCTACCGTTTCCATGTCTCTATCTGCTCTATCTATCCCCTTATTTGCTCCACTACCCTCCCTCCCCCCCGATCCTAGTTTAAAAGCTCCTCCATCCGTCTGACCATTTTCTCCCCCAGCACAGCTGCACCTTCCAGATTGAGGTGCAGCCCGTCCCTACCGTAGAGCCTGTAGCCGACTGAGAAGTCGGCCCAGTTCTCCATGAACCCGAACCCTTCCTTCCTGCACCAATTTCTAAGCCACATATTTATCTCCCTAAGCTCCCGCTGTCTTTCTAGTGATGCTCGTGGCACCGGTACTATTTCTGAAAACACCACCTTGGAGGTCCTGGACTTCAGCTTCTCTCCTAGTTCCCTGTAATCATTTTTAAGGACCTTCCACCTGCCTCTAACTTTGTCATTAGTACCAATGTGCACCATGACCGCTGGGTTTTCCCCAGCCCCACCCAGCAATCTGTCTATCCGATCCACAATATGCCGAACCCGAGCACCCGGCAGACAACACACTGTTCGGCATTCACGGTCTCGGCGACAGATGACCCTGTCTGTCCGCCTAATTATAGAGTCCCCTACCACCAACATCTGTCTGGGCTTTGCTGCACTCCTATTTCCCACCTTCCTACAGCAGTTGTTTTCCTGGTTGCTAGGAGCAACATCCTGCTGTAGAGACCCTAGTCCTGGCCCTTCATTCCTAATATCAGCCAAACAGGCATATTTACTAGGTTGTGCCAGGTCAGGACTAGGCTCCCTGACACTTTTCCCCCTACCTCTTCTTCTAACTGTTACCCAGCTACCTACCTCTGGGTCCTGATCTTCCCCACTTCCACCCTCCTCCATATCACTGGCCCCAGCCAGAGAAAGCTCAGTGCTACCTGCGTTATTCCCTGCGCTATTTCATGATTACATTACAGTCAATGGAGTGAAATAACGCAGTTAGCTGCAGAAAAGAAGTGACATGCTCATTCTTTTTCTTAAGAAAATCTACTGAAAGAATTTTCTTAAGAAAAAAAAACGCAGTGTGTGCACAGCTATTTTTTTGCCATAGGTTTTGCTGGGGAATGTCTGCAGAAAGGTTACAAACGCAGGTAAAAAAATGCAGTGTGTGAACATAGCCTTAGAATTAGATCTTGTTCAATCTGCTTTACGTCTCACTCCTATTTACATGCGCTGTTTTTTGCACACGCTGCAACCGGCAATAAAAGATTGTCTTGAGGAGGAACATGTAACTCTGATTCGCGAAGTGAAGAGATTAGTTATGCTACCAGAACCCCTACAATTGATTCCATCTTGAAAAGACATGCTGGAAAAAAGGCAATTGTCGATCATGCCACTCAGTGAGGTACCATTTATTTAATGATTGAGCGATTGCTAGAGCTGAAACCCTTTCTTGTAGACATGGTCAACCCTTACGTAACCCTAAATGAAGGTCATTGGACACAGGAGGCTGAATTAAAGGAATTGCTTTATCACCCATTTACAGTGACTAACAAATTACAAATTACAAGTTGAGGATTTAACTATTTAACTCCTGGCATTTTCATAAAGGAGTGGAAGAACTTGCTATTTTGCCTGTCTCAAAAAGGATGTATAATAGCAGATGGCATTGCTGCTTCAATGAAACAGACACTGCTATTAGAAAAGAAAATTCTTCTTGCAGCTGTATATGTGAACACAAGTCATTGTATATTGCTGGATGATCAACAGCTTACTAAAGGAAAAGAAGCTCTGACAGGTAGCGGTTAGAATGCGTAAAAGAAAGCTTTATTAACCCCTTAGTGACAAAATTTTTAAAGTCAGACATAGGTCACTATGATGTAATAAGCTCTGGAATGATTCATCACATCTAGTGATTTTGAGACGTTTTTTCGTGATAAATTTACCATTAAGATCAAGTACAATATAAGTACATATGTTTTGTATTTAATTATAAAAACATCAGAAAAATATTTAAAATTTGCAATTTTCAACCTTTGAATGGTTATCACTTTAAGGGTCTGTGCCTACTGGGAAATTTCCTTTTCTTAAGCAAAATCCGCACCATCTGGCAGAAATCTGCACCCGCGTCAAAAACGCACCCGAAATCAGCATGCAGTTTGCTGCGCTTTTTTACCGTTATCTATGGCAAAAACGTAGGTATTTGTGGAAAAGAATGACATGCTACTTTTTTGCTGCAGAAATTCTGCAGCAAAATCTAAAGAAAAAAAAACAGTGTGCGCACAAGCATTTTGTTTTTCCCATAGATTTTGCTGGGGAAGGACTGCACAAATGTTATGAACAAAAAACGCACTTTCTCTGCAGCAAAAACCGCAGCAAATCCGCGGCAAACAACGCAGTGTGCACACATAGACTAATGCAGATAGTCATACCACACACAACCATTAAGTTACATTTCCTTTATGTCTACCTTACATAAACACCATTTGTCAAAGATCCTTTAATTTTCTTAGGATGTTAAATTGTTTAAAAATGAGGCAACAATTTAATTTTTAAGGAAATTTACAAAACATTTTTCTAGGGACCTATTTGGTTTTGAAGTGACTTCAAGAGACCTATAGCTTGGAAAAAAAAAACCAAACTCATGCCATTTTAAAAACAGCACCCCTCAGCATAATCAAAACTGTGCATTTAAGGAATTCATGCAAAATGGTATGACAGGAATGGAAAAATAAATATTTTTACCACCTAAATGTTGCTAATTTCTGAACAGGCCACTAAAGCCACCAGACTCCAAGGCCATAATTTAGACTTTAATTGCAATGGCAACCATCAGGACCACAAAATCATCTCAGAATGCGGATTGGGTTAACGAGGGAGCCCCCCCACACTTAACCATCTAGATGAGGTAGTCCCTATTTACAGCAGCATCTAAGGGGTTAATTGGCCATGGTCTGTGACAACAGCCACTGTGACTGATGCAGCAACATGTCAGCTATAGTGGACAGCCGACAGTTGCTGCATTTTCACTTATTTGGAGATGCTATTCGCTTATAACTTAGGTCAGTAAAAAGACTTATTGCTGGTCACTAAGGTGTTAAAGAGCACCAAGCAGCAGGACTTTGCTATATGAGGTAAAGGCAGTACCATAGAGGGATGCTGATTGCAGGCATACCGGTTATAGAAAGATCCGATGCTTGGTTGATTCAATATCTTTAATAAAAGTTAGAGAATCACTGCACTTGCATATGTTGCACACATGAACATGAAAGTCTTTGTGGGTCAGGTCCTTGCGTTTCTTCGTCCTTCTGGCATATCTCCTCAGTATTTGAATATGGCGCCGCACCGCCACAGTACTCAGGTCTTCATTAAAATGGTGCCGGAGTCCATGCATGCACATGTCGCGATCTCTGGCGCCATTTGATTGAACACACTGCAGGGAAGACTGCGAAACATTGGCACATGCACAGATTTTTTCTTTTACATCTGCACACATGCCAATGCTTCTCAGTCTTCACTGTAGTGTGCTCAAAAAATGGCACCAGAGATTGCAGTACCAGCGTCATCTTATTGAACACCTGAATACTGTGGCAATGCGTGCACACCGCCAACAATAGCAATGGTGGCGAGATATTCAAATACAGAAAAGGGGGGAAGCCAGGACGCCGAAGGAGGAATAAACACAAGGACCCGACCCACAAAGACCTGCCCATGTTGTGCACATCAAAGTACAAAGCATTTCTGCAACTTTGAGTAAAGATATTCAATCAAGTATCACATCTTTCTACAACAGGTATGCCTGCAATCATCATACTGCCTGTAGGGCACCTTTACCTCATATAGCAAAATCCTGCTAGCTGGTCCTCCAAGTGTCAATCCAAAATCCTAAAGGTAAATGATGAATATTGTCAATTTGACAGATTACTTTAGACATACCAAATAAGTTCTAGAAATCTGTGTAAAAAGTGGGATAAACATGCATGATGCCACTTTAAAAACCCACAGCACGTCTGAAAATCTGTGCATATTTTTGAAAATGCAAGCACTGAGATTTACAGTATTGTGGAGGTCAAAAATATGCACAAAAGCACATCATTTATGTACACAGCATTAAGAAATTCACAGCAGGGCAGCTTCTGCACAGTTTACCAGCTTTCACAAAAATGTGCAGCATGTACAATATTGTTTTGCAAATTGCTATACAGTAGGTGTATATTAGTCATGATTGGGCATAATACAGGATCACTATGAAATCGCATCTGACTTTTTTAAAAAATTTGGGGCCTATAAGCAGCGACCACCACTGACCTCTTATATACAGCAGTCTAACATGCTGTATATAAGAGCCCAGGCCGCTGTGTAGAACGTAAAAATCCCTTTATAATACTTACCTAAATGGTCGCTGCAGTAGAGATGGGTCATATGGGTGTCTTTTCTCTGGTGCCGGCACCTCCTCTTTCAGCCATCTTCGTCCTCCTTCTGAAGCGTGTGTGCATGACGCGTCCTACGTCATACACACTCGCACAGGACCTAAATGCTGGCGAATGTGGATTACATAGGATGCATCATGCACACAGGGTTCAGAAGGACGACAAAGATGGCCGAAAGAGGAGGCGCCGGCACTGGAGAACGGAGACTCCCATATGCCCCAACAGCACCGCAGCGACCGTTTAGGTAAGTATTATAAAGTGATTTTTACATTCTACACAGCGGCCTGGGCTCTTATATACAGCATGTTAGAATGCTGTATATAAGAGCCCACTGGTGGTCGCAGCTTATAGGCCCCAAATCTGCTGATTGGTTCCCTTTAAGTTATTTTGAGACATCTCAACTTTGAAAAGCCCACTGTCAAAGCCACATGACTGCCATAAAGCACATAAAGGCAGCATTTTTAATAGCAATATACCTCTGCAAGCATTTCTGTACATTCACACTCCAGGCAGAGTGAAGTAGACATAGCAATAACTGCTTTTTACTTGGGATCTATTGTTAAGTCAGGTTATTTTAAAGTATTGTGTCGAGACCGAATAAAAATAGCATAGTAGCAAGGACATAATCCAGCTAAAACACCATAGTAGGAAGGATATAATCCAGCCAAAATGATTACAGCTATTGTATCATACCCACCCCTGTCATTCTGAGACGGAGTAGAAACTGCAGAAACTTTAAATGCTTTGCAGTTCACCCAACTCCAGACTCAATCTAACATTAACCCCTTCACGACCATGGACGGATCTATCCGTCCAGGATCGTGTCCCATTAAGTCCCGCCCCCTGCCGCGGGCAGGCGGCATGGATCGGCACACAGATCAGCTGTTTTCAACAGCTGACATGTGTGCCTGCTAGCCGCGGGTGGAATCGCTTCCACCCGCGGCCATTAACCCCTTAAATCTTGCTGCCAAAGTCTGGCAGCAAGATTTAAATGCGCGCGGCCATATTTTTTACTTACCGCCGCCCCCACCGGACGTCACGTGTGTTATCACGTGACTATCGGGTGGTTGCCATCGTAGCACAGGGTCATGTGATGACGCCTGCTGCTATGATGTTTCACTTTCGTTTTCCCTCGGCCGAGAGCAGAGGGAAAAACAAAGTGACTGAATCTGCTGTTTACAGCTGTATTGCTGTGATCAGCAGATAGATAATAGCGATCGGATTGCTGATCGCTATAGCCCCCTAGGGGGACTAGTAAAAAAAAAAAAAAGTAAAAAAAAAGTAAAAAAACAAAAAAAAAAACTAAAAGGTTCAAATCACCCTCCTTTCCCCCCATTGAAAATTAAAGGGTTAAAAAAATAAATAAATATACACATATTTGGTATCGCCGCGTTCAAAAATGCCCGATCAAAATATAAAATCAATTAATCTGATTGGTAAACGGCGTAGTGGCAAAAAAATTCCAAACGCCAAAATTACGTTTTTTGGTCGTCGCAAGTTTTACGCAAAATGCAATAACAGGCAATCAAATTTTGCGTAGCATCTGCGCAAAAATGGTACCGTTATAAACGTCAGATCGAGACGCAAAAAATAAGCCATCACTGAGCCATAGATCCCAAAAAATAAGAACGCTACGTGTTCCGGAAAATGGCGCAAAACGTGCGCCACTTTTATTGGACAAACTTGTGATTTTTTTTAACCCCTTAGATACAAGTAAACCTATACATGTTTGGGGTCTACAAACTCGCACCGACCTGAGGCATCACAATAACACATCAGTTTTACCATATAGTGAACATGGTGAATAAAACCTCCCAAAAACTATTGTGCGATCACACTTTTTTTGCAGTTTTTCAGTACAATATATGGTAAAACCAATGGTTTCATTTAAAAGTATAACTCGTCCCGCAAAAAACAAGCCCTCATATGGCAATGCTGCAATATTCTGCATTTCAAAACAGAATTTGAATTTGGAAAGATATTGCTGTATGCAATCTACTTGTCAGTAACCCACATAAATATCCAGGTCACAGACTAGCCAATAAGACCATTGGCTATGTGCGCACTAGAAAAGTGAGTTTCTCAAGAAAATTTCTTGAGAAACTTCTGGGAGTTGAAGATTACCGCACCTGCGGTAAAAAAACGCACCAAAACCACGGGAAAAACGCATGCGTTTTTGCCACTGTTTTTCCGCAGGTTGGTCCCTGCGTTTTTTTATGCTGAACTGCAATAAATATAGATAATAGATAATCGATAGACAGATAATGGATAGAGGGAAAGATGGATAGATGAATAGATATAGATAGATAGATATAGATAGAGATAGATAGATAGATAGAGATAGATAGATAGATGAGAAAGACCTATATAATGTTCCACCCCCCTGCATATTCTAAGCTGGCACCCTTTAGTGACTCATGTGGCCCAAATTGGATCACCAGCCAAGGTAAAGCGGACAGCTGGAGTCTGATATTCTCAGACAAGGGAGGTCCACTGTTATTGGACACTCCCCAGCCTAAAAATAGCAGGCTGCAGCCGCCCCAGAACTGGTGCATCCATTAGACGTGCCAATACTGGCGCTTCGCCCCAACTCATCCCGTTGGCCTGGTGCGGTGGCAAACTGGGTAATATATGGGGTTGATGCCAGATGTGTAATGTCACCTTGAATCAGGCCCTGGGGTTAGTGATGTCACGCGTCTATCAGATACCCGACATCACCAACCCAGTCAGTAAGAAATAAAAAAATAGACAACTAAAAAAGTTTTATTTGAAAAAACACTCCCCACATTCCCTCCTTCACCAATTTATTGACAAGAACAATCAAATCCGGGTCTGGCGTAATCCAATAAGGGGGTCCCACAGCGATCCATACCATAGTCACTGTCCCAGTCAATGAAGAACAGAATGTTCCCCATTGGCTAGGAGAGTAATGCAGTGACTTGAGCTAACATCAATAGGTCAGCCCAGGTCACTGCAGGGGATGACGAGCGCTGCCATCAGGAGGTTAGCAGAGATCATTACCTGCTGTGATGATCTCCTGCAGTCCTGCCATCAGCGCCGTCACTGCCTTATATGCCCGCCGCGTTCTCAGCAGTATCGTGAGAGCCCGTGACGTCACCGCTAGTGACAGTCTCGGGCCGCGGGCATAGACTGCAGTGACACCGGTGACGTCAGGAGGCAGGAGATCGTCACAGCAGGTAATGATCTCATCTCACCTCCTGACAGCAGCGCTCAGCATCCCCGCGGCTGCACGCACTGGAGGGTGACAAGCTGCTGATACTGCGGGCAGACACTGACACTGCAGGGCGGGCAGCCGCGGGGCCGGAGCGGGACACAGACTGCACGGGCATCTGGAGGTCACACGGAAGTGCTTCTGTGCAGCGCCCAGGGAGTGTGACGTGTGTGTTTACTCTGCTCCGCTTCCTCTTCCTGGCATAATGACATCACTCCCTGCAAAACCGCAGGCAGTGATTAGCATTACTGCAGGTAAATCGCGACTATACCGGGGGTATACCGCACATCATTTTCTACCTGCGGTATACCCCCGGTATTTCGCGATTACATTACACTGAATGGAGTGAAATACCGGGGGTATACCGCAGGTACCTGCGGAAAAGAAGTGGCATGCACATTTTCTTAAGAAATTTTCTCAAAAAAATCTTCAGAAAGAATTTTCTTGAGGAAAAAAAAGCTATTTTTTTCCCATAGGTTTTGCTGGGAAATGTCTGCAGAAAGATTTCAAACATTTCTCAAGAAATTTCCGCAGGAAAACCGCGGGTAAAAACACCTAGTGCGAACAAGGCCTTAATGTGGTGCTTTTAGAGTAGTATTGGCCTACATATATATAGTTTGGCATCTTTTCTGTAAGGCTTACCTGCACTTACAGGGGTTGTCCAGGACAGACATTTATAACCTATCCATAGAACAGGCCATGAATGAGGGCATCAACTGCAGTGTACAGACAAGGAACAGCATGGCTGGCATGGAAGCTATTATTCAAGTGACCAGTATCTCCCCCTCTGATAGATACGTCATAGATGTCGATTGGGCGGCACAGTGGCTCAGTGGTTAGCACTGCAGTCTTGCAGCGCTGGAGTCCTGGGTTCAAATCCCACCAAGGACACCATCTGCAAGGAGTTTGTATGTTCTCCCTGTGTTTGGGTTTCCTCCGGGTACTCCGGTTTCCTCCCACTCTCCAAAGACATACAGATAGGGACTCTAGATTGCGAGCCCCAATGGGGACAGTGTTCTTGATGTATGTAAAGCGCTGCGGAATATGTAAGCGCTATATACAAATAAAGATTTGATTTTTTTTTATTTTTATTTTTTTTTTTAGTCATCAGCCTTGGTCCCAGCGATATGTTTAAAAAAAACTTGTGCAGTACATTTAACATGTGATTTCTGGGTTGCTCTGGCAAATGTATAGCTTAGTACGCAATGATTTTTGTCCATGCTTTATGTCTAATTGCTTGGGGAGTACAATACTCCTTCTTTGATGTCTCCGCTGTTGCTCATTTTCTGACATCACATTGACAGCCTGTGAGCTCAGCGACTCTGAAAGTCTATTTAAGTGTAATAAAAAAAAAAAAAAAAAAAAAAGAAAGGGAGCGCTCCCTGTGTGAAATCGTGTGACAATTTTGAATAATTGGGTGTAATACCCACTCACCCCTCGTTGTGCTGAGCAGGGACAAAACTGGTTAGAAGGCTGATATCTCCATTAACCACTCAGCCTCCTGGTGCTGAATGCGCACGGTTCTGCAGACTCCTCTCAGGGTGAACTTGTCCTCGAATCTCAGGCTGGACTAAGAAGCAATCCACTTGTGCAGTGATTTGAAGCCAAGTCAAATGCAGGAGCTGAGCTCCAGCAACAGTCACCTCCAAGGTATAATGCGCTCTGCAATAGTCTCTTTCCCACGGCTCAACTTGCTCACTGCCACTTACACCTAACAATTGCCGGCCTGCAGACACCTGCACACTGCTGCAGGACCACCCGCTCCTCTGTGCAATGGGAGCTAATCAATCATAAAAAATTAAGAAAAACTGGGCATATGGTCTCGCGCTGCTCTGCAGATTTAAACAGATACAAGTGAATAAAAAAAACCTTAATTTATTAAAAGAAAGGCACTATGCGTTTCAGAGGTGATCTCTCCCCTTCCTCAGGTGCACCTGAGGAAGGGGGCAGATCACCTCCGAAACGCATAGTGCCTTTTTTTATTAAATAAACTTTTTTTATTCACCTCTTGCATCTGTTTACATCTTCAGAGCAGCACAAGACTATATGCCCAGTTTGTTTGTTTTTTCCCTATTCAAGTGGACAATCGCCAAGCTCACCAACTGACTTGTCACACTGCTGAAGTGATGTCACTGTCAAATTCAAAGTCAGCAACCACAAACCGCAGTTTAGACATTCCAGAGGACCCAGGGATGAACGAACAGACTGGTTTGCCTTTTATGTAACTACAGCTGATTCAGAACACTGAAAGGAATCAACCCATTTAAAGCGTAACCATTGTTTTAATTTTCATTTCATAAATCAGTATTACAAACGAAAATAAGCAGCTTTGTCTTAGCCCAATCTGCTTATTTCTCTGCCAGAATTAATCAGTCATCAAAATTCACAATTCAGAGAAAAACGTGTATTCAATGACGACAGATGGGAGGAGCTAGAGGAAGAGCTCCGCCCCCTCCCATCATAAAATCTCATCAGTAACAACTGCCATACTCTCTCAGTAGTAGGAAAGTCATCACTGAATACAGATTTTACCTCAGAACTGAGAATGTTGATAATGACTGAAAAATTCTGGTAGACAGAGCAAGAAGCAGATTTGTCTGATAACATTACAAAATAGCTTATTTTCATGTGCACTATTGATTTATTAAATTAAAATTAAAACTACAGTTATACTAAAAAAAAAAAAAAAAAAAAAAAATTCTACACTCAATGCATAAAGAAATACCAATGATACAATCATATGAAAAAGTTTGGGCACTCCTATTAAAGTTAACCTTTTTTCTTTATAACTTTATAACAATTTGGGTTTTTGCAACAGCTATTTCAGTTTCATATATCTAATAACTGATGGACTGAGTAATATTTCTGGATTGAAAGATTTATTGTACTAACAGAAAATGTGCAATCTGCATTTAAACAAAATTTGACCAGTGCAAAAGTATGGGCACGCTTATCAATTTCTTGATTTGAACACTCCTAACTACTTTTTACTGACTTCCTAAAGCACTAAATTGGTTTTGTAACCTCATTGAGCTTTGAACTTCATAGGCAGGTGTATCCAATCAGAGAAAAGGTATTTAAGGTGGCCACTTGCAAGTTGTTCTCCTATTTGAATCTCCTATGAAGAGTGGCATCATGGGCTCCTCAAAACAACTCTTAAATGATCTGAAAACAAAGATTATTCAACACAGTTGTTCAGGGGAAGGATACAAAAAGTTGTCTCAGAGATTTAAACTGTCAGTTTCCACTGTGAGGAACATAGTAAGGAAATGGAAGAACACAGGTACAGTTCTTGTTAAGCCCAGAAGTGGCAGGCCAAGAAAAATATCAGAAAGGCAGAGAAGAAGAATGGTGAGTACAGTCAAGGACAATCCACAGACCACCTCCAAAGACCTGCAGCATCATCTTGCTGCAGATGCTGTCAATATGTATCGGTTAACAATACAGCGCACTTTGCACAAGGAGAAGCTGTATGGGAGAGGGAGGAGAAAGAAGCCGTTTCTGCAAGCACGCCACAGAGTCGCCTGAGATATGCAAAAGCACATTTGGACAAGCCAGTTACATTTTGGAAGAAGGTCCTGTGGACTGATGAAACAAAGATTGAGTTGTTTGGTCATACAAAAAGGCGTTATGGATGGAGGCAAAAAAACACGGCATTCCAAGAAAAGCACTTGTTACCCACAGTAAAATTTGGTGGAGGTTCCATTATGCTTGGGGCTGTGTGGCCAATGCCGGCACCGGGAATCTTGATAAAGTTGAGGGTCGCATGGATTCAACTCAGTATCAGCAGATTCTTGACAAGAATGTGCAAGAATCAGTGACGAAGTTGATGTTACGCAGGGGATGGATATTTCAGCAAGACAATGATCCAAAACACCGCTCCAAATCTACTCAGGCACTCATGCAGAGGAACAATTACAATGTTCTGGAATGGCCATCCCAGTCCCCAGACCTAAATATCATTGAACATCTGTGGGATGATTTGAAGCTTGCTGTCCATGCTCGGCGACCATCAAACTTAACTGAACTGGAATTGTTTTGTAAACAGGAATGGTCAAATATACCTTCATCCAGGATCCAGGAACTCATTAAAAGCTACAGGAAGCGACTAGAGGCTGTTATATTTACAAAAGGAGGATCTACAAAATATTAATGTCACTTTTATGTTTAGGTGCCCATACTTTTGCACCAGTCAAATTTTGTTTAAATGCAGATTGCACATTTTCTCTGCCTGACATTTTTCTTGGCCTGCCCACTTCTGGGCTTAACAAGAACTGTACCTGTGTTCTTCCATTTCCTTACTATGTTCCTCACAGTGGAAACTGACAGTTTTGTTTTCTGAGACAACTTTTTGTATCCTTTCCCTGAGCAACTATGTTGAATAACCTTTGTTTTCAGATCATTTGAGAGTTGTTTTGAGGAGCCCATGATGCCACTCTTCATAGGAGATTCAGATAGGAGAACAACTTGCAAGTTGCCACCTAAATACCTTTTCTCATGATTGGATATACCCGCCTAAAGTTCAAAGCTCAATGAGGTTACAAAACCAATTTAGTGCTTTAGCAAGTCTGTAAAAAGTAGTTAGGAGTGTTCAAATCAAGAAATTGATAAGGGTGCCCATACTTTTGCACTGGTCAAATTTTGTTTAAATGCGGATTGCACATTTTCTGTTAGTACAATAAACCTCATTTCAATCCAGAAATATTACTGAGTCCATCAGTTATTAGATATATGAAACTGAAATAGCTGTTGCAAAAACCCAAATTGTTATAAAGAAAAAAGGTTAACATTAATAGGGGTGCCCAAACTTTTTCATATGACTGTATGTACTAATGATGGCAAGATAGAATAGTAATAGCAGTAATGGCTTGTTCCATTAAAATGTTATTAATTTCTGCCAAACCATGCAGTAAAGCATGTGCCATGTATAAAAAGTTGTCCCACTAATAAAGTACATTGTGGAACTTATTCTTTAAAGATCGATTGATTACAATTTGACGTGTTAACAGAAATGTTCCTGTGATGAGAATCTTATCAACGTGTCCTGCTTTAGGCTGCATTCACACCTCCGGTTTTTCCTGTGCGGCACAATCCGGCACTTTGCAGGAAAAACGCAACCGTGTTTTTTTGCCGCCAGTTGCGTTTTTCCTGCATAGACTTTAATTAGTGAAGCATTGTGCCGCATGGGCTTGCGTTCCGTCCGTTTTTTGCCGCATGCGGCAGATTTAGCAGATGCGGCAGCCGGATGAAACGTTGCCTGGCACGTTTTTTTGTGCGGCAAAAAAAAACCCCGCATCGCGCCGCATCCGGCCGATGCGGCGCATTTTTCAATGCATGCCTATAGACGCCGGACGCGGCAAAAACCTCATCCGGCCGCCGCATGCGGTTTTTGCCACTGCGCATGCTCGGTAGCATGCCGCAAGCGGCAAAAAACGGTCAGGCCGCATTTAAAAAACTTGTGCAAAGGATGCGGCTTTTTCGCCGCATCCGTTGCATAGGTTTTAGAGCCGGACTGGCCGGCTCTCCACCTACCGGATGTGTGAAAGCAGCCTTACTGTGCAATGGTTGTGTCCAAATCATAGTCTGCACATTCCCCCAATTAAGATAAGCGAGTATACAGACCAAACAGCAGGGGCTTGTAGTCTCTGCTTTCTGAGGTAACATTTTCCTGTTTCAGGTGAATGTGTGAATGTTTCTGCCAAGTCACCAATACTCTGAGGTCATCAAGTTGGTGGGTGATAGGAGCTCCAGCGCTCTCCTAGCTTAGGTCACTGACTATTTAGGAGCTCACTGGGATGGTGACGTGGCAAAAACATTCACTCACATTTTACCTCACACAGGGCAATAGGTTACCTCGGGCAGGAAAGTGTGTTACCTCAGAAAGCAGCAGCTGTGAGCCCCTGCAGTTTCCTCAACATACTCCGTGACTTGTGCGCCTACACCCCCCCTCTACGAGCAATGAAGTGTACCACCCATGAACTGGGTCAGACAGTCGTTACACTGACAATTTTTTTATTTTTTTTTTTTAAAAAATATACAATTGTAGAACTTATGGCAAGGTATCTTGTTTATGGGACAACCTGTTTAAATATTCCCCAACTTACAAAGGTTCCTGACTAATGAACACCACAAATGGTTTAACCACTATCTTTAATTTATTAGATGTGTTGGGGACATGAATGGTTGTTAGTGCAGCTTTATGCACAGAATGCACTGCTATCCAGTACATAAAATGGCTGCTTGTGGAGGAGCATGTGACCAGACCTGTTCATCTGTCTAGTCGAAAAGAAAAACAGCTTTCCCATGTTTTTCAGTTGGAATAGGGTGATTGATCTGGTCATAAGCTCCTCCATCAGCAGCAAGTTAATGGACTGGAAAGCAACACTAATGAAAACAGAAGGAGAACCCGTCAGTGTGCACAAAATCATGTCAATAACACATCTGTTAATAATGATAATGTGGCCAACCTACTTCCTGGTTCTACAGCAAGCAACGCACAGTAAAACAGCACAATACAGAGGCTATACAAGGCAAAACAATGTAACATTTGTTTAAGATTTTCACCTCCCGAACCACCACCATTGCAGTGATGTTGGTATTGAGCCTGCCAGGATGTGCATGGCATTAGTATGCCACTGCAGCCTACTGTTGGGCTGCTGTGCTTTTACTTCCCTTGGAAAAATGTCACAAGCGGAAGAAATTAACGTAGCCTAAATAGAGGCTACTGATTAGCTACTGGGCTCAGTGGAGTATAACGCAACACAAACAACGCTGACATAGCCAGAACAGTGGAAAAGATACAGTGCCTTGTGAAAGAATTCTGCCCCCTTGAATTTTTCAGCCTTTTCCCACATTTCAAGCTTTAACCCTCCATCACATACAATAGGCCTGACAGGCACATCTCTTACTTTCATTTCTCCTTCCTCACCAGATTGTGAGGAAATCCCCTCCCTCCAGGTAGTCTCCTGTCTCTAGCAGCTCTGTGAAACCTCATACCACAGTTGGATTGCAGAGCTTCAGGAGGACAGATAACTGCGCTAATCTCTCAGGCTCATTGTATGTGAACACGTCACACTCAATAAGGTTGGTATTTTAGGTTTTTATTCATCACATGCTCTGCAAGTGTAATTTTTCTGGGGAAACTTCAGGATCTAATTCTGATTGAATATGTGTTTAATAGTACTTAAGGTACCTTAAAATTAAGTTTGTTTCCATAAATTTTCTTTGTAGAATTTTTTTTGTAGAGTCGAACTGGGAACTATTTGGCGGGAGTTTTGAAATGTTTGTATTTCAGAGTTATTAGTTTTATGTTAAGTAAATGGGGTTTTTTGCACCTGATTATGTGTAGTCTCTTATTACATCCCTATGAAGGTCACTGATCACTTTTAGAGCACTGAAATTGCAAACATTAGATATTATAGGTATTTTTCTAGCCTGCGCCTGACAGTCACATTGTATGTGAACTCGTTAGAACTGATATTGTATGTGATGGAGGGTTAAACAAAGAAAAATGTTATTGTTATGGTGAAGAAACAACAAGTGGGACAATTGTGAAGTTGAATGAAATGTATTGCTTATTTTAACCTCTTCAGCCCCCAGACTGTTTTCACCTTAAAGACCTGGCCGTTTTTTGCAATTTTGACCAGTGTTACTTAATAGGTTAGAACTCTGGAACACTTCCAACGGATCAGCAATTTCTTATTTTTCCAACAAAATATACAAAAAAAAAGTTTTTGGGTACCATATCACAATTGGAGTGATTTAAGAAACCTAGGAGACAGAAAATACCCAAAAGTGGCCCCATTCTAAAATCTGCACCCCTCACTCTGCTCAAAACCACATCCAAGAAGTTTATTAACCCTTTAGGAGCTTCATCGCAATCAAAGCAATGTAGAAGGAAAAAATGAAAATTCAACTTTACACAAAAATGTTACTTTAGCCATAAAATTTAGCATTGGGCGCACGGCAGGACTCGGAAGGAAAGGAGCATCATTTGATTTTTTTGAAAGCAAAATGTTCTGGAATCATTAGCGGATGTGATGTTGCGTTTGGAGACACCCTGAGGTGCCTAAACAATGGAGCACCCCCACAAGTGACCCCATTTTGGAAACTAGACCCCCCTCATGGAATTTATCTAGATGTTTAGTGAGCACTTTGAACCCCTGGAGGCTTCACAAAAGTTTATAATGTTCAGCCGTGAAAATATACATTTTTTTTTTTAACCACAAAATTGTTATTTCAACCAGGTAACTTTTTTTCACAATGGTATCAGGAAAAAACGCACCATAAAACATATGGTGCAATTTCTTTTGAGTAAGCAGATACCTCATATGTGGTGGAAATTAACTGTTTGGGCGCCCAGCGGGGCTCAGAAGAGAAGGTGCGCCATTTCACAGCAAAATTAGTTGTAATTATTAGCAGACGCCATGTTGAGTTTGGAGACCCCTGAGGTGCCTAAACAATGGAGCTCCCCCACATGTAACCTTATTTTGGAAACTAGAACCCCCCCATAAAAAAAATTGTTTGGCGAAACAAAAAATATGGACGTCAGTATAAAAAAAAAATATATGAGCGCCTGCAACTGACACTAAGGCAAGTGCCACATGTGAGAGCGATGCATGAATCTCGCATCGCATCATCCAGCACAGCCACACACTCCTATCTGGAAGAGAGCAGCTGTGCCGGATGATGCGATGTGAGACTCGTGCATCGCTTTCATGTGTGGCACTGGGCTGACCCTTAGAATATTCAGTAAAAAATACTGTAAATACTGTAAAAAGCTGGATGGAGGATGGGAGAGTGCGTGGCGGAGGATGGGAAAGAGGGGGCAGCAGATCAGGGTGAGAGGTGGTGGAGGGTGCAGATCGGGGAGGGTGAGAGGGGGTGGAGGGACAGCAGATCAGGGAGGGGGGCAGCGGCTGATGAGGGAGAGCGGGCAGCAAATCAGGGAGGGTGAGATGGGAGAGAGCGGGCAGCAGATCAAGGAGGGTGACAGATGGAAGAGCACGGGCAGATCGGGAAGGGTGACAGATGGGAGAGAGCGGGCAGGGTGACAGATCGTGGAGAGCGGGCAGCAGATCGGGGAAGTGAGATGGTGGAGAGCGGGCAGCAGATCGGGGAGGGTGTGAGATGGTGGAGAGCGGGCAGCAGATCAGGAAGGCGAGATAGTGGAGAGCGGGCAGCAGATCGGGGAGGGAGGTAGATGGTGGAGAGCGGGCAGCAGATCAGGAAGGCGAGATGGTGGAGAGCGGGCAGCAGATCAGGAAGGCGAGATGGTGGAGAGTTGGCAGCAGATCAGGAAGGCGAGATGGTGGAGAGCGGGCAGCAGATCAGGAAGGCGAGATGGTGGAGAGCGGGCAGCAGATCGGGGAGGGAGGTAGATGTTGGAGAGCGGGCAGCAGATAAGGATGGGAGAGAATGGGCAGCAGCTCACTAAGGGGGGCAGCGGCTCACTAAGGGTGATGGGAGAGCAGTGGCAGATGGAGGGGTCTGCAGCAGATAGAGATCGGCGGCGGTGGGAGGGGATCGGGGGCAGGGCAGCCGATGGAGGGGCAGTGATGTGAAATTCAGTTATGGTTTGGCTGCTGCGAGGCTCCCTCTTGTAGCCAGGAATGGTTTGGACAGAGACCAGGTGTGTTGAGCAACGGGCGTTTCCATTGCTAACTCTCTGCTTATTTAAACGCTGGTCTGTTAGCAGGCTATGCCGGATGTCAGTTCTTTGTTCTCCAGCCTGCTTCATCCTGCTCCAGGCCACTTCTACCCCAGATAAGTGCTTGGCTCTATTTTTTTTTTTGGTTCTTTTTGTTCTTATCTGAGTTTGTCATTTGCTGTGGTTGTTTTAAGTTTATTTGCATGCAGGGATCTTTCCTCTCAGTTGCTTAGCTGGAAAGCTCCCCGCAGCTATGTTTGGAGTATTGCTCCTATAAGTCCATGTGTTTGTTGCTTCTTGAATTTGTAATGGTTCCTGCTTTCTGTTCATTGGTATGACAAGAGCGCCTGGTATAGGACGGAGTTCAGATCTAGCGATCTGAGGGCATTTTTGGACTATCAGGTTGTTGGATTTTTGCAGGGTTTTTCTCTGGCCACCATCAGTCCCTTTCCTGTCCTATTTAGTCAGTAGGGCCTCACCTTTTGCTAATCCTATCATCTGTGTATTGTGTTTTCCTATATCACCGCAGTCTTTGAATGTGAGGGGCTTGCTATTCTTTATCTATTTTCTGAGGCAGAGAGTTATTCATCTTTCCTTCCTTTAGGATAGCTAGTTCTCCGGCTGGGTTCGCAGTGCACAGGATGTTCGTTCACCCCTCGGCTACTTCTAGTTGTGATGGTTAGTAAGGAGATGGCGGCCAGATTAGTTGCCAATGCTCTTGTCACCTTTTACCAATGATTTATGGTTGTCTTCCATGGTTCCGGATCATAACCGGGCAGGGGCTTACCAGGTCACTTGCAGGGATCGCTCTCCTCAGCTGCCTTCCACGGACGGAGTAAAGCTGAAAGGAGTGGCCATAGGCCCCAGATCCACGGTGATTGGAGAAATCTGTCACAAGGCCGGTCTCTCCAATCAGAGCTGGGGGTGGGTGAAGCAGCGATCACCCAGCTCCAGCCAATAATCAATGCTACAGCTGCACTGATCAGGGCTGGATTTCAATATTTCAGCCATTTTCAATGAGGTCAGGTCCCCTCCTCCCCAAATCTACAGTTTGTGTGAACCAATCTCACGCACCGGGGCTCCAGGGCCGCGATTTCGCCATGATGTACTGCGTTCGTCATGGGTCGTTAAGGGGTTAAACTTTTATTAAAAAACAAAACTGAAAATTGGGGCGTGCAATATTATTATCGTCACCTTTAAGTTAATACTTTGTAGCTCCACATTTTGCAGCGATTCCAGCTGCAAAAAGCTTGGGGTATGTCTATCAGTTTTGCACATCTAGAGACTGAAATTCTTGCCCATTCTTCCTTTGCAAACAGCTCGAACTGAGTGAGGTTGGATGGAGAGCGTTTGTGAACAGCAGTTTTAAGCTCTTTCCACAGATTCTCGATTGGATTCAGCTCTGGACTTTGACTTGGCCATTCTAACACCTGGATAAGTTTTTGTGAACCATTCCATTGTAGATTTTGCTTTAGGTTTTGATCATTGTCTTGTTGAAAGGCAAATCTCCATCCCAGTCTCAGGTCTTTTGCAGACTCCAACAGGTTTTCTTCAAGAATGGTCCTGTATTTGGCTCCATCCATCTTCCCATCATTTTTAACCATCTTCCCTGTCCCTGCTGAAGCAAAGCAAGCCCAAATCATGATGCGGCCACCACCATGTTTGACAGTGGGGATGGTGTGTTCAGGGTGATGATCTGTGTTGCATTTACGCCAAACATGTCGTTTGGCATTGTGCACAAATAGTTTGATTTTGGTTTCATCTGACCATAGCACCTTCTTCCACATGTTTGATGTGCCGCCCAGGTGGCTTGTGGCAAACTTTAAACGACACTTTTTATGGATATCTTTGAGAAATGGCTTTCTTCTTGCCACTCTTCCATAAAGGCCAGATTTGTGCAATGTACGACTGATTGTTGTTCTATGGATAGACTCCCACCTCAGCTGTAGATCTCTGCAGTTGATCCGGAGTGATCATGGGCCTCTTGGCTGCATCTCTGATCAGTCTTCTCCATGTTTGAGATTAATGTTTGGATGGACGGCCGGGTCTTGGTAGATTTGCAGTGGTATGATAATCCTTCCATTTCAATATGATCGCTTCAACAGTGCTCCTTGGGATGTTAAAAGTTTTGGAAATCTTTTGTAACCAAAATGCGGCTTTAAACTTCTCCACAACAGTATTACAGACCTGCCTGTTGTGTTCCTTGGTCTTCATGATGCTCTCTGCACTTTAAACAAAACACAGACTATCACAGAGCAGGTGCATTTATACGGAGACTTGATTACACACAGGTGGCTTATATTTATCATCAGTCATTTAGGACAACATTGGATCAGAGATCCTCAATGAACTTCTGGAGTGAGTTTGCTGCACTGAAAGTAAAGGGGACAAATAATATTGGACGCCCCAATTTTCAGTTATTTTTTTTTTAAAAGTTTCAAATGCAATAAATTTTGTTCAACTTCACAATTGTGTTCCACTTGTTGATTCTTCACCCTAACATTTTTATCTTTGTGTAGCCTGAAATGTGGGAAAGGGTTGAAAAATTCAAGGGGGCCGAATACTTTCGCAAGGCACCAAGTATAGGTTTCTTTATTTTACAATAGGGACTACTACATTTAACAAGCTATCTACCTCATGGAAAACCCATTTTAATCTATGGAAATTAACAATTCTTATAAAGAGTTAAATCACAAAACAACTGTGTACAGATGGCCATATCTTCTCTAATATCCAGTCATTTTGCAAAACTTTTTTAAGACTAACTTTCGTGACTTGTGCGAGTATCAGATCGCACAGCCCGGACCGGCCGCGGCTCTCCTGACAGGAGTGGGTCAGCATCATAGAAATACATACAGCGGAGCCGCTCCTGCAGAAGAGAAGCCAGCTGGTCTGGGCAGTGCGATCCGATACTCGCACGAGTCACATGCAAGTGTAACTCCAGCCTTAAAGGGCGTGTATCAGGTAAAAAACAACCAGTCATGGTGGCTTGGCTTCAGTCTCAGCTCTGTACATAGAGAGCATTAGCTGCAAAAAAGTCCCGACACTGACATAGCTGACTATATGGCATCAGTGCAGAGCAGTGACAGACGCCACTCCTCTGACGGAAATCCCAAGACATCCAAGAACAACATTCACTTCCTCCCGGCTGAAGCTGCGCAGTGACAGATGCCACGCCTCTGATAGAAATCCCAACACTTCCAGGATTAATGTTCACTTCCTCCCGGCTCACAGTGTGGCGGCCGCACAGTTTCAGAACGCTATTAATCTTCAGATTAACCCCCCCCTGAGCATTGGGCAATATTCCCTTCCCTTTTATCAAGAGCCATAACGCTTATTTTTCCATTGACATATCAGTTTGAGGGCTTATTTTCTATGGGATAAGTTGTACTTTTGAATGACACCATCCATTTTACGTGATACACTCAAAAGCTGGAAAAAAAATCGAAGTGCGGAGAAGTTGTTAAAAATAAGCAATACCGCAACTGATTTTTATTTACATGTTCATTTTACCATGAAACTGACCAGGAAATAAGATTCTGAGTCATTACGATTATGCCAATACCAAACATGCATAGGTTTTTTTTTTTTTCTTACATGGTGAAAATTCAGAAATTTGTTGAAAAAAAATGTAGCTTGTTGCCATTAAAGGGAATCTGCCATCAGGTTTTTGCTCCCCCATCTGAGAGCAGCATAATGTAGAGACAGAGATCCTGATTTCAGTGATGTGTCACTTACTGAGTCATTTGCTGTCATTTTGTTAAAATCAGTATTTTCTCTGCTGCAGATCTAGCAGTTATACAGAGATCATGAATATGCTGGACTACCTGGCAGTACACCAAGTAGTCCTCTAATGATGATCTACTGCTTATTAATCAGTGATTTTATCAAAACTACACTAAGCAGCCCAGTACGTCATAGGTCTTTAAGGGGTCAATTTAATTTTAGAGCATTAGATAAAAACATCCCATCACCTGTTAAATTTTGTGTTGTTGTGGCGCCCCAAAAATACACAATTTTGGTGTTATGATTTTTTTTTCTCTCGTTACACTGTACCGATCCGATTAATTTATTTTGTTTTATATTTTGATAGATGGATGGGCACAACTTGACAACCCGAATATAATGGAAGTCACTTTAGTTAATTTAGCCTTAAATTTTACATTTTACAAGGGTAACAGGAGAAATTGCACAACAAATAGCACTATGCATTTTCTCCTGAGTCTGCCAATATCTCATATGTGGTAGAGAGCTATTGTTTTCACTCACGGCAGGTCTCTGAAAGAAAAGCGTGGCATTTAAATTTTGGAACGTAAAAGTTGCTGGAATCTCTATAAAGTACTGCATAATATGACTGAGTTCTATAAACAATATATAATAATAATAAAAAATCATTAGCGGTCGCCATGTTGTGTTTGCACAGCCCCTGATATGCCTTAACAGTGGATCTCCCCCCACAAGTGACCCATTATGGAAATTAGGCCCCTCAAGGAATTCATTCAGATGTGTGGTGAGCACCTTCACCCCTAGATGCTTCACAAAATTTGATAACATTGAGCTGTAAAACTGGAAAATCTTCTCACAAGTGATGTTTTAGCGAAACACGTAAGGCGGAATTGGGGCTTCTGGAAGGATTGATCCATCTCGATTTTAAGATGAATTGGAACAAATAAAGAAGAATTTTACAGACATCAGTGCTGGTTTGTTTTCCATCCCCTCCTCCCTTCAATGATTGCTACACCTGTGGAAGCCAACCACAGATACCGTGCACTGGCCCGAATGGACGTCTAGATCTACAGACTGGTGAGCTGAAAAACATCTATTTTCACCGTAAATATATCATTTTAAAAAATACCTTTTGTTTCACTTTAAAAGAATTAATTCACACTAAATATTAAAACAAAGACCATGAGTGCGCTCATTCTACCTTAAAGGTTATTCCCTACATGCAACTAACCTCACCCTCTATGACCCTACCTAGACAGAGTTGAACACAATAAAAGGTTGGTGTCCCGTTCCTCGATGGCTTTCCTTACTACACCCTTTTGGCCTAGTATAACAGAGTGGAGGATTTTTATAAGTAGGGGTATGGAGTGGTCAGATTATAAACCACAATAACCACACTGCAACAAAAAGTGATTTAATGGTTAATTATGTATAATACGTGTGTGCCAAATGTTACGAAGATTAATCTGGGGGTCTATCCCCGCCTGTAGGATAATTTCAAAAACAGTCTAATCGAGCATCTATCCCCCCACTTGAATCTATCTACAATAATAAATAGCAGCCGATTAACTACAATAATTTCTAAAGTCAGTACATCATCAATATAATCCACACACTATTATGGAGAGTAGCTATCTGAAATGAAGGTCAGAAAAACATCATGTTCAATTTGTCCCAATATGTTAATTCCAGCGTTATGATAATCATTTATTTGCAGAATCAAATATTTCATTTATAGATCTCTTGCTTAGCACACTCATCCAAATACTTATCAAGCTAGACGCGTTTCCCCTGCTACGGGTTCATCAGGAG
>NC_134353.1:549392847-549497847 GCF_048569485.1 Anomaloglossus baeobatrachus | reverse complement strand
TGTGAATTAGATGTAGCAGAGCTGAAATCACCATGGGATCTCATGTGGATTACATCGGACCTCAGGGGTGTTTTGGGGGTTAAGTGGTGAAAGAGGGTGTTTTTTCTATTTTATTCCAAAATAAAGGATTTTTTCAGTGTTTGTGTTTATTTCTTTTCACTTATAGGATTATTGATAGGGGGTCTCAGACTCCTAGTCATCAATTTTGGGCATGATGACAGCTGTGCAATGGTATTAACCACTCATTACCCCGATTGCAACTGCACCAGGGCAATCGGGAAGAGCTAGGTAAAGCGCCAAGCTTGTCGCATCTAATGGATGCAACAATCCCGGGTGGATGCAGGTTGCCATTTTTAGGCTGGAAGGTGGCCTAATAACCATAGGCCTACCCAGTCTGAGAATACCAGCCCCCAGCTGTTGGCTTTATCATGGCTGGGTATCAAAATTGGGGGGGGGGGAAATTGCACACCAGTTTTTTTTGTTTTTTTTTTAATTATTATTACACAGGCAAGATAAGCGGACAGCTGAGTGCTGCAGCCATATACTGTACTTAATCTGTACTGGGTATCATAGTTGAATGTTCTCAATGAGAGGAACAAAAAATATAATCTAGTGATACCTTTTAATGGCTAACTAAAATAAAATAAAGTGATGTTACAAAGCAAGCTTTCGAGACATCTCAGGTCCCTTCATCAGGCATGGTATGACAAAATATCTGAAGAAACAAATATATGCACAACTAGAGCAGAGGGTTGGCTAATAAAAGACATTTAAATAAAACACTGAGCTTAGAAAGTGAATCCTTAATTAGCTTTGATTAGTGGTGTGAGAGTTTTATTGTCCCAATATCCATGTAGGAGCAGAGGTCTGGTGAGTCTCTGGAATAGACTCAGATTTTGTAAAGGGCCATAAATCCTCCTGACAAGCTGAGTCCTGTGTCCACAGAGTTAAACATTGTGATGAATTTGTATTCCCAGACCCTGCGATGGCTCTGTGTGTCTGAAGTTTCCTTTTAATATGACAACTTTCATATGCTTTATGTTGTGTCCTGAAGCACAGAAATGTTTGGCCACAGGTAAATGGATTTTTTTTGTCTAATTGTGTGGCGGTGAGATCTTCTTCCTCTTCCAACGTGGTGTACTTAATCCTGTGCACTATATGTCCTATTGGGGGCCTCTATGTTGGAGAAACAGGACAGCGAGCAAGGATGAGATCTCATCGCCACACAATTACAGATCAAAAAATCCATTTACCTGTGGCCAAACATTTCTGTGCTTCAGGACACAACATAAACCATATGAAAGTTGTCATATTAAAAGGAAACTTCAGATCACAGAGCCTTCACAGGCTGGGGGCTGCAACCAATCACAGATGCCATGCTGGCCGGTGGGCAGGGAAAGCAGTACATTTGGATGAGCCTAATGAGCGACCCAGAAAGTGAAGGAGCTGCCGCGGGAGCAGCGTACAGTCGCGCCGGAGCCTCGGTAAGTATGAAGCACTAGCTTCATTCTTATTTTCTTTGTTTTGCCATTTTTTTTAATTTCGAGTGCCAGATCTGGATTAAACACCCGGAATCCCGGGCCCAGCACCCGGCTACCTTTGAAACCATGCGGATCTGGACTTTTACAATCCGGGTCCATCCATCACTACTTGAGTACACAGATACCCCATGTGTAATGTAACACAAACACATGGAAAAACAAAGGCTTAGGGGGGATCTAATCACAATGTATAAACATATTAGGGGACAGTACAGAGACCTTTCCAAAGATCTCTCTACACCTAGGCCTACGACTGGAACACGGGGCATCCGCTACGACTTGAGGAAAAAAGGTTTAATCATAATCACAGACGAGGATTCTTTACTGTACGAGCAGTGAGACTATGGAACTCTCTGCCGCATGATGTTGTAATGAGTGATTCACTACTAACATTTAAGCAGAGCCTGGACGCTCTTTTTGAAAAGAAGGGAATTTTGTTTACTTACCGTAAATTCCTTTTCTTCTAGCTCTAATTGGGAGACCCAGACAATTGGGTGTATAGGCTATGCCTCCGGAGGCAGCACAAAGTATTACACTCAAAAGTGTTAAGCCCCTCCCCTTCTGCCTATACACCCCCCGTGCTCCCACGGGCTCCTCAGTTTTGGTGCAAAAGCAAGAAGGAGGAAAAAGAATTATAAACTGGTTTAAAGTAACATCGATCCGAAGGAATATCGGAGAACTGAAACCATTCAACATGAACTACATGTGTACACAAAAAAACAGGGGCGGGCGCTGGGTCTCCCAATTAGAGCTAGAAGAAAAGGAATTTACGGTAAGTAAACAAAATTCCCTTCTTCTTTGTCGCTCTATTGGGAGACCCAGACAATTGGGATGTCCAAAAGCAATCCCTGGGTGGGTAAAATAATACCTCGTAAGAGAGCCGTAAAACGGCCTTTTCCTACAGGTGCGCAATCGCCGCCTGAAGGACTCGTCTACCTAGACTGGCATCCGCCGAAGCATAGGTATGCAACTGATAGTGTTTCGTGAAAGTGTGCAGGCTCGACCAGGTAGCCGCCTGACACACCTGCTGAGCCGTATCCTGGTGTCTCAAAGCCCAGGACGCACCCACGGCTCTGGTAGAATGGGCCTTCAGCCCTGAGGGAACCGGAAGCCCAGCCGAACGGTGGACTTCGAGAATTGGCTCCTTGATCCACCGAGCCAAGGTTGATTTGGAAGCCTGTGACCCTTTACGCTGGCCAGCGACAAGGACAAAAAGTGCATCCGAGCGGCGTAGGGGCGCCGTACGAGAAATGTAGAGTCTGAGTGCTCTCACCAGATCTAACAAGTGCAAATCCTTTTCACATTGGTGAACTGGATGAGGACAAAAAGAAGGTAAGGAGATATCCTGATTGAGATGAAAGGGGGATACCACCTTAGAGAGAAAGTCCGGAACCGGACGCAGAACCACCTTGTCCTGGTGAACAACCAGGAAAGGGGCTCTGCATGACAGCGCTGCTAGCTCGGACACTCTCCGAAGTGAAGTGACTGCTACTAGAAAAAAACCCTTTCTGCGAAAGGCGTGAGAGAGAGAAATATCTCTCATTGTCTCGAATGTTGATTTCTAAAGAACCAGCAGCACCCTGTTCAGAATCCAGGGTTCTAACGTCAGCTTGTAAGAAGGAACGATGTGACAAACCCCCTGCAGGAACGTGCGTACCTGTGGAAGTCTGGCTAGGCGCTTCTGGAAAAAACACAGAGAGCGCTGAGACTTGTCCCTTAAGGGAGTTGAGCGACAAACCCTTTTCCAGTCCAGATTGAAGGAAGGACAGAAAAAATGGGCAAGGCAAAGTGCCAGGGAGAAGAACCCTGAGCAGAGCACCACGACAGGAAAATTTTCCACGTCCTGTGGTAGATCTTGGCGGACGTTGGTTTCCTAGCCTGTCTCATAGTGGCAATGACGTCTTGAGATAATCCTGAAGACGCTAGGATCCAGGACTCAATGGCCACACAGTCAGGTTGAGGGCCGCAGAATTGAGATGGAAAAAACGGCCCTTGAGATAACAAGTCTGGTCGGTCTGGTAGTGCCCACGGTTGGCCGACCGTGAGATGCCACAGATCCGGGTACCACGACCTCCTCGGCCAGTCTGGAGCGACGAGGATGACGCGGCGGTAGTCGGCCCTGATCTTGCGTAACACTCTGGGCAACAGTGCCAGCGGAGGAACACATAAGGGAGCTGAAACTGCGACCAATCCTGAACTAAGGCGTCTGCCGCCAGAGCTCTGGGATCTTGAGACCGTGCCATGAACGTCGGTACCTTGTTATTGTGCCGGGACGCCATGAAGTCGACGTCCGGCACCCCCCAGCGGCAACAGATCTCCTGAAACACGCCCGGGTGAAGGGACCATTCCCCTGTGTCCATGCCCTGGCGACTGAGATAATCCGCTTCCCAGTTTTCCACGCTTGGAATGTGAACTGCAGAGATGGTGGAGGCCGTGGCTTCCACCCACATCAAAATCCGCCGGACTTCCTGGGAGGCTTGCCGACTGCGTGTGCCGCCTTGGTGGTTGATGTATGCCACCACTGTGGAATTGTCCGACTGAATTCTGATCTGCTTGCCTTCCAGCCACTGCTGGAAAGCTTTCAGGGCAAGATACCCTGCCCGTATTTCCAGAAAATTGATCTGAAGCGAGGACTCTTGCTGGGTCCACGTACCCTAAGCCCTGTGGTGGAGAAAAACCGCTCCCCACCCTGACAGACTCGCGTCCGTCGTGACTACTTCCCAGGATGGGGGTAGGAAAGATTTCCCCTTCGCTAATGAAGTGGGAATAAGCCACCACCGAAGGGAAGCTTTGGTCGTCTGAGAGAGGGAGACGATCCTGACGAGGGACGTCGGCTTCCTGTCCCATTTGCATAGGATGTCCCATTGAAGGGGACGCAGGTGAAATTGCGCGAAAGGGACTGCCTCCATTGCTGTCACCATCTTCCCCAGGAAGTGCGTGAGGCGCCTCACGGGGTGTGACTGGCCTTGAAGGAGAAATTGTACCCCTTTCCGTAGTGACTGCTGTTTGATCAGCGGAAGCTTCACTATCGCTGAGAGTATGAAACTTCGTGCCAAGATATGTCAGCGATTGGGGCCGGTGTCAGATTTGACTTTGGAAAATTGATGATCCACCCGAAACCCTGGAGAGTCTCCAGGGTAGCGTCAAGGCTGCGTTGGCATGCCTCTATAGAGGGTGCCTTGATCAGCAGATCGTCCAAATACTGGATCACCGAGTGACCCAGGGAGTGTAGAAGCGCTACTACAGTAGCCATAACGTTGGTAAAAACCCGTGGGGCTGTTGCCAGGCCGAACGGCAGTGCCACGAATTGCAGGTATTCGTGTCCTATGGCGAAGCGCAAGAAGCGCTGGTGCTCTGGAGCAATCGGTACATGGGGATAAGCATTTTTTATATCGATTGATGCAAGGAAATCTCCTTGGGACATTGAGGCGATGACGGAGCGGAGGGATTCCATCCGGAACCGCCTGGTTTTTTACCCGTCTGTTGAGCAGTTTCAGGTCCAGGACCGGGCGGAAAGACCCGTCCTTCTTTGAGACCACCAACAAGTTGGAGTAAAAACCGTGGCTCTGTTGCTGAAGAGGAACAGGGATCACCACTCCTTCAGCCGTCAGAGTGCGCCGCGCCTGCAGAGGAGCCTCGGCTCGCTCGGGAGGCGGGGATGACCTGAAGAATCGAGTCGGGGGACGAGAGGTGAACTCTATCTTGTAACCGTGAGACAGAATGTCTCTCACCCAGCGGTCTTTTATTTGTGGCAGCCCGGTGTCGCAAAAGCGGGAGAGCCTGCCACCGACCGAGGATGCTACTAGCGGAGGCCGAAAGTCATGAGGAAGCCGCTTTGTTAGCGGCGCCCCCGGTGGTCTGTTTAGGACGTGACTTAGACCGCCATGCATCAGAGCTCCTTTGTCTTTCTGAGACCTTGTGGACGAGGAGAATTGGGACCTGCCCCGCGCCCCGAGAGGAGCGAAACCTCGACTGCCCTCTCCTCTGTTGGGATATGTTTGGTTGGGACTGGGGTAAGGATGTATCCTTTCCCTTGGATTGTTTGATGACTTCATCCAGACGCTCGCCAAACAACCTGTCGCCACAAATTGGCAAACTGGTTAAGCGCTTTTTTGGAAGCAGAATCTGCCTTCCATTCCCGTAGCCATAAGGCCCTGCGGAGTACCACCGAATTGGCGGCCGCAACCGCCGTACAGCTCGCAGAGTCCAGGACAGCACTAATAGCGTTGCCGAAGTTTGGGAGGTAATGGATGCCACTTGTGGCGCGGCCGTGCATGTGGCTGCTTCAATTTGCGCTTGACCTGCTGAGATAGCTGGTAGCGCCCATACGGCTGCGAATGCTGGGACAAAAGAAGCTCCGATAGCTTCATAGATGGATTTCAACCAGAGCTCCATCTGCCCGTCAGTGGCATCTTTGAGCGAGGCTCCATCTTCCACTGCAAGTAATGATCTAGCCGCCAGTCTGTGAGATTGGAGGGTCCACTCTGAGACACTGAGTCCAACCTTTAACCACGTCAGGTGGAAAAGGACAACGTGTATCCTTAAGGCGCTAAGAAAAAACGCTTATCTGGACAAGCATGGTGATTCTGGACTGCCTCTCTGGAATCAGAATGGTCTAGAAACATACTCGGTGTACGCTTGGGGAACCTGAAGCGGAATTACTCCTGCTGATAATCTGACTCCTCCGCCAGAGGAGCTGAGGGAGAAATATCCAGCATTTGATTGATGGACGCAATGAGATCGTTCACTATGGCGTCCCCGTCTGGAGTATTACGATTGAGAGCGCCCTCAGGATCAGAATCCTGATCAGCTGTCTCCGCATCATCAACCGGAGATTCCCCCCGCTGAGACCCTGAACAACATGATGTCGAGGGAAATTCTAAGCGAGCCCGCTTAGTCGGTCTGGGGCTGGGGTCTAAGTCAGAACCCTCAGCCTGGAATGTATCCCGGGAGGACATTGTTGGTCCAATTGAGGGGGGCCAGGGAACAATGATTCAACAGAGTCCCTTTGCTGAGATACCGGCCTGGACTGCAAGGCTTCTAGTATCTCAGCCATAGTCTCAGAGAGTTTTGCAAACTCCATCCCCGTCACTAAGGACCGTGTCAACAGGTGTCTCCCCCTGGGCCCCTCTTAGCAGATGCTCTGGCTGAAGAAGAGTCACAGGGGCCACACATTGCACACAATGAGGGTCAATGGGACCTGCCGGCAGCTGGGTCGTACAAGCGGCGCAGGCAGCCTAATAATCCTGTTTTTTGGCACCCCTGTCTTTGTGGGGCCATGCTATTGTTTTCCCTGATTAACACAAAAGGGTAAATAGCCATAATGAACTGTGCTCATACAGTGTAAAGTATATAGTAATAACACAGAATGTATCAATACACTACAGCACCATGGGGGTAACACCCCAGGTGCTGCTTACCAGCCGCCTAAAGCGGTTGTGAGGCCACCAGAGACCGTGTCTGGGTCTCCCAGGGTTAATCCCTCTCTGCAGCGTCGGAGGAGCTGACAGGAAATGGCTGCGGCGTCCTGACGAGAGGAGGGAGCCGTGGGCGTCTCACACAGTGCACAGTGAGGGGAGTGGAGTATGCAAAGCATGCTCCAGCCCTCATGCTGCTCGTTTGTCCCTCTCTTCCGTGCAGCGTCCCGCCCTTCCCCCTGCCTGTCAGGGCTGAGGGCGGGAAAAAGGAAGCTAGGCCGCAAGAAAGCCGGGGACTCGAGTATAAGCGTCGCCGCCGTAAAAGCGCGGCCGACGCCGAAGTCCCCGGCGAACTACAAGTCCCAGCCGCGCCGCAGTTTCACATGGCAGCGGCGGTTAGCGCGGTAGCCCCTACATATAAACACACTCAGCGACGCTGAGTGTGTAATGGCACATATAGACCCGGTCAGCGCCGCGGTCCCCGGTGCACTAGCACACCCAGCAAAGCTGAGGTGTTGCCGTGCACGGTCCCTACAGGGATACAGAGTACCTTCAAGATGCAGGGCCATGTCCCTGAACGGAACCCGGCTCCTATCCAGCAGTCTCCACAGGAGTTGTGGATGAAGCACGGTCTCAGTGCCTGGAGACCGATAGGATCCCACTTCACCAGAGCCCTGAGGGGGATGGGGAAGGAAAGCAGCATGTGGGCTCCAGCCTCCGTACCCGCAATGGATACCTCAACCTTAACAACACCGCCGACAAGAGTGGGGTGAGAAGGGAGCATGCTGGGGGCCCTATATGGGCCCACTTTTCTTCCATCCGACCTGGTCAGCAGCTGCTGCTGACCAATCTGTGGAGCTGTGCTGTGCATGTCTGCCTCCTTCGCACAAAGCATAAAAACTGAGGAGCCCGTGGGAGCACGGGGGGTGTATAGGCAGAAGGGGAGGGGCTTAACACTTTTGAGTGTAATACTTTGTGCTGCCTCCGGAGGCATAGCCTATACACCCAATTGTCTGGGTCTCCCAATAGAGCGACAAAGAAATATAATATTACCAGTTATGTATATTAGATTTTATGACAGGGTGTTGATCCAGGGAACTAGTCTGATTGCCGTATGTGGAGTCAGGAAGGAATTTTTTTCCCCATTGGAGCTTATTTGACACATTGGGTTTTTTTTGCCTTCCTCTGGATCAACATGTTAGGCTACGGGTTGAACTAGATGGACTTAGAGTCTCCCTTCAACCTTCAAAACTATGAAACTATGGGGCACATGGAAGGTTTCGGAAGGGAAGGATAGCTATTATCGCTGGAATAGGTTGCAGACAACAGTCACATTTGAAGATCCTAAGGGTACTTTCACACTTGCGTTAATTTCCTTCTGTCACAATCCGCTTTTTTGGAAAACAGCGGAATCCGTTAACGGATTCCGCTGTTTCCCATAGACTTGTATGGATGACTGATTGTGCCAAAAGTACCTGCGTTGCTTCCGCTGGCCGACGCTGCGTTGCGTCCGCCGGGGCGGAAGGAACGCAGCATGTAACGTTTTTTGAACAGCGGAATCCTCTATTTTTCACTGCGCATGCTCATTATTTTATTTATTTTTTTAAATCACAAAAACTTTATTTTGTCTCTCGGTGGCCGAACGTTCAGCTGAGCGCCCGGCCGCCGGCATGTGAGAGCTCTCAGCTGAGCGCCCGGCCGCCGGCATGTGAGCGCGCTCAGCTGAGCGCCCGGCTGCCGGCATGTGAGAGCGCTCAGCTGAGCGCCCGGCAGCCGGCATGTGAGAGCGCTCAGCTTAGCGTCCGGCAGCCGGCATGTGAGAGCGCTCAGCTTAGCGCCCGGCCGCCGGGTGATCAGCTGATCGCTCACAATAGTCTGCTGCCGGTAAAACTGTAAAAAAAAAAAAAACAAAGCTTTCCGTTGTTTTGTATGATTCGTTGCATCCGTTGTGCCATTATATGCAACGCATCCGTTGCATCCGTCACACAACGCCATGCAACGGATGCTATTCAACGCAAGTGTGAAACTAGCCTTAGCTGCACGCTAACCACTATAAAATATAAACATGAAAAATGGTAAAGCATTACTGCTATAGGGATACTATGAACAATGAAAAATACATTTAGTTATCTGTAAAAAAATGAAATAAAAAATTGTATTGCAAAAACTGCTATGAATATTTGAAAGTAATAGAGATGTTTAGCAAATGTATTGATCAATGCAAATGAGCCCGAAAACTAACGACAAGGAAATCTTTAATTTTTCGGGAACCTAACCTTAAGGCCTCTCTATGTGCTATTAAAAATCTGCAAGTATGGGCAGACAGGCTCCTGGCTTTATAGGATCACGAGCCCAATTATATTCACAGCTGACATCAATCCCAAAAGTATTACCCCGATCGACATCGCACCAGGGCAATTAGGAAGAGCCATGAAAAGCACTAGAATTGGTGCATCTAATGCATGTGCCACTTCTGAGGCAGCTGCGGGCTGCTATTTTTAGACTGGGAAGGGCCAAATAATCATGGTCCTTCCCAGCCTGATAATACCAACCATCAGATGTCTACCTGTGCTGGTTATCAATCAAAATTAGGCAGGAGCCCACGTGTTTTGTTTATTTAGTCACTATGCACTTTTTTGCAGAGAAATTGTCTTGCTCTTAGCAGAGAAATTGTCTTGCTCTTAACCCCATTTTGCTTCTTTTTGCAGCACTCTAGTTTTTACTATGCTTATTTTACAGCACTGAAGTTCGGGTCCCCATAAACTTATACAGGGATTCAGGGTCTGGGGTCAAGTCTGGGACAAGTTCAGGCACGGAACCGAACCTCTAACTTAAATCCCTTTGAAACCGGCGTGCCAGAATATCCACAGGTCTGCTCAGTCCTAAACAGCAATTCAAAGTGGCTTTTCATGATGTGATTTGCTTGAGCCATACTTAAAGATAACTAAAGTACAGATTTTTTTGGTTCTCAGACATGCATGCAATATAACATGTCAGACTCTTCCCGTCTCCCAAAAATTTGTCACAATTGAGACATGCATCAATGGTTAAAGTGATGAAAAGAAACATGCTAAACGTGGAACAAAGTTGGTATATTGGGATATACAGTATATCGACAACCAAATCTCAAATACTTTTTTTAAAGGATAAATATATAAATATTTGCACTTACTATGGGCTTATAAATTTACAGTAAAACAAAAACTGCCTTGAAATGTAAAGATGTTTTAATAATCCAGTGAAATATTTTATGGTTAGAATTTTTTTTTTATTTTCTTTTTAAAGCTTCAATACAATTTAATACACAGTGCAATATTGACTTTAAGGGTAACTATTGCTCTGGATATGCATAAGCATTTCTGAATGATAACAGGCAGGACTAGTAATGAAATTAGCCAAACAGCTTTTCTGTTGATTGAAAGGGAAAAAAAAAAATGTAGTTACTTGAACCACATCTGTATGAATTTTTAAGAAGAAGGGAATTTTGTTACTTACCGTAAATTCCTTTTCTTCTAGCTCCTATTGGGAGACCCAGACGATTGGGTGTATAGCTACTGCCTCCGGAGGCCACACAAAGTATTACACTAAAAAGTGTAAGGCCCCTCCCCTTCTGGCTATACACCCCCAGTGGGATCACTGGCTCACCAGTTTTAGTGCAAAAGCAAGAAGGAGGAAAGCCAATAACTTGGTTAAACAAATTCACTCCGAGTAACATCGGAGAACTGAAAAACCGTTCAACATGAACAACATGTGTACCCGAAAAAACCCAAAAATCCCGAAGGACAACAGGGCGGGTGCTGGGTCTCCCAATAGGAGCTAGAAGAAAAGGAATTTACGGTAAGTAACAAAATTCCCTTCTTCTTCGGCGCTCCATTGGGAGACCCAGACGATTGGGACGTCCAAAAGCTGTCCCTGGGTGGGTAAAGAAATACCTTATGTTAGAGCTGCGAAGACAGCCCTCCCCTACGGGGAGGCAACTGCCGCCTGCAGGACTCTTCTACCTAGGCTGGCGTCCGCCGAAGCATAGGTATGCACCTGATAATGTTTGGTGGAAGTGTGCAGACTCGACCAGGTAGCTGCCTGGCACACCTGTTGAGCCGTAGCCTGGTGTCGCAATGCCCAGGACGCACCCACGGCTCTGGTAGAATGGGCCTTCAGCCCTGATGGAACCGGAAGCCCAGCAGAACGGTAGGCTTCAAGAATTGGTTCTTTGATCCATCGAGCCAGGGTGACTTTGGAAGCCTGCGACCCTTTGCGCTTACCAGCGACAAGGACAAAGAGTGCATCGGAGCGGCGCAGGGGCGCCGTGCGGGAAATGTAGATTCTGAGTGCTCTCACCAGATCTAACAAATGTAAATTCTTCTCATACCGATGAACTGCATGAGGACAAAAAGAAGGCAAAGAGATATCCTGATTAAGATGAAAAGAGGATACCACCTTCGGGAGAAACTCCTGAATGGGGCGCAGCACTACCTTGTCCTGGTGGAAGACCAGGAAGGGAGCCTTGGATGACAGCGCTGCTAGCTCAGACACTCTCCGAAGAGATGTGATCGCTACCAGAAAAGCCACTTTCTGTGACAGTCTAGAAAGTGAAACCTCCCTCAGAGGCTCGAAGGGCGGCTTCTGGAGGGCAACTAGTACCCTGTTCAGATCCCATGGATCTAACGGCCGCTTGTACGGGGGTACAATATGACAAACCCCCTGCAGGAACGTGCGCACCTTAGGAAGTCGTGCTAGACGCTTTTGAAAAAAGACGGATAGCGCCGAGACTTGCCCTTTAAGGGAGCCGAGCGACAAACCTTTTTCTAACCCAGATTGCAGGAAAGAGAGAAAGGTAGGCAATGCAAAAGGCCAGGGAGACACTCCCTGAGCAGAGCACCAGGATAAGAATATCCTCCACGTTCTGTGGTAGATCTCAGCGGACGTGGGCTTCCTAGCCTGTCTCATGGTGGCAACGACCCCTTGGGATAACCCTGAAGACCCTAGGATCCAGGACTCAATGGCCACACAGTCAGGTTCAAGGCCGCAGAATTCCGATGGAAAAACGGCCCTTGGGACAGTAAGTCTGGTCGGTCTGGTAGTGTCGACGGTTGGCCGACCGTGAGATGCCACAGATCCGGATACCACGCCCTCCTTGGCCAGTCTGGGGCGACGAGTAGGACGCGGCTGCAGTCGGATCTGATCTTGCGTAGCACTCTGGGCAAGAGTGCCAGAGGTGGAAACACATAAGGGAGCCGGAACTGCGACCAATCTTGCACTAAGGCGTCTGCCGCCAGAGCTCTGTGATCGCGAGACCGTGCTATGAAGGTTGGGACCTTGTTGTTGTGCCTGGACGCCATTAGGTCGACGTCCGGCCTTCCCCAGCGGCTACAGATTTCCTGAAACACGTCCGGGTGAAGGGACCATTCCCCTGCGTCCATGCCCTGGCGGCTGAGGAAGTCTGCTTCCCAGTTTTCTACGCCGGGGATGTGAACTGCGGATATGGTGGAGGCCGTGGCTTCCACCCACATCAGAATCCGCCGGACGTCCTGGAAGGCTTGCCGACTGCGTGTCCCTCCTTGGTGATTGATGTATGCCACCGCTGTGGAGTTGTCCGACTGAATTCGGATCTGCTTTCCTTCCAGCCACTGCTGGAAGGCTAGTAGGGCAAGATACACTGCCCTGATTTCCAGAACATGGATCTGAAGGGTGGATTCCTGCTGAGTCCACGTACCCTGAGCCCTGTGGTGGAGAAAAACTGCTCCCCACCCTGACAGACTCGCGTCTGTCGTGACTACCGCCCAAGACGGTGGTAGGAAGGGTCTTCCCTGTGATAATGAGGTGGGAAGAAGCCACCATTGCAGAGAGTCCTTCTGTGAAAAGGATACTTTCCTGTTCAGGGATGTTGACTTCCCGTCCCATTGGCGGAGAATGTCCCAATAAGAGGACGCAGATGAAACTGCGCAAACGGAACCGCCTCCATTGCCGCCACCATCTTCCCGAGGAAGTGCATGAGGCGTCTTAAGGAGTGCGACTGACCTTGACGGAGAGTCTGCACCCCAGTCTGTAGTGACCGCTGCTTGTCCAGCGGAAGCTTCACTAGCGCTGAGAGGGTATGAAACTCCATGCCAAGATACGTTAGTGATTGGGTCGGTGACAGGTTTGACTTTGAGAAGTCGATGATCCACCCGAACGTCTGGAGAGTCTCCAGCGCAACATTCAGGCTGAGTTGGCATGCCTCTTGAGAGGGTGCCTTGACAAGTAGATCGTCCAAGTAAGGGATCACAGAGTGTCCCTGTGAGTGCAAGACTGCTACCACTGCCGCCATGACCTTGGTGAACACCCGTGGGGCTGTCACCAGACCGAATGGCAGAGCTACGAACTGAAGATGGTCGTCTCCCATCACGAAACGTAGAAAACATTGGTGCTCTGTAGCAATCGGCACGTGGAGATAAGCATCTTTGATGTCTATTGATGCTAGGAAATATCCTTGAGACATTGAGGCAATGACGGAGCGGAGGGTTTCATCCGGAACCGCCTGGCCTCCACGTGCTTGTTGAGCAGTTTTAGGTCCAGAACGGAACGGAAAGAGCCATCCTTTTTTGGCACCACAACCAGATTGGAGGAAAACCGTGTCTTGTTCCTGAAGAGGAACAGGGATTACCACTCCTTCTGCCTGCAGAAGAGCATCGGCTCGGTGGGGAGGTGGGGACGTTCTGAAGAATCGAGTCGGAGGACGAGAACAGAACCCTGTCCTGTGCACGTGGGCACAATGTCCCTCACCCACCGGTCTGTGACCTGTGGCAGCTAAATGTCGCCAAAGGCGAGCGAGTCTGCCATCCACCGCGGATGCTGAGAGATGAGAGAGCTGAGAGTCATGAGGAGACCGCCTTGGTAGCGGTTCCTCCGGCTGCCTTCCTTGTGCGTGATTGAGCCCCCGGAAACTGAGCCCCTCTGAGGCTTTTCAGCTCTTTTGGACGAGGACAATTGGGACCTGCCCGAGCTTGGGAAGGACCGAAACCTCGACTGTCTTTCCAGGACAGCATTAATAGGGTAAGTCGCAATGCAGACATTGCGAGGTTACGGACGCCCCTGCGGCACAAATGTACATATGCTCAAGACTAGCTGTGCAAGAACAGCTGAAAAGCTTAGGGTGCCCATACGGCTGTAAATGCCGGAGCAACCGACACGCCGATAGCCTCATAGACAGATTTCAACCAGAGTCCATCTGTCTAGGCATCTTTAAGTGAAGTCCCATCTCCACTGCAACTATAGCTCTAGCCGCAAGCCTGGAGATTGGAGAATCCACCTTTGGACCCTGGGTCCCGCGCTTGACCACGTCAGGGGGAAAAGGATAACGTGTATCCTTAATACGTTTGGAGAAAACGCTTATCTGGTAAGCGTGGTGTTCCTGGACTGCTTCTCTGAAGTCAGCGTGGCCAGAAAAATACTCAATATACGTTTGAGCTACTGAAATGGGACTTCTCCTGCTGTGAAGCTGACTCCTCCACTGGGGGAGCTGAGGGAGAAAGATCCAACATTCCATTGATGGACGCTATAGGATCATTCCTTATGGCGTCACCATCCGGTGTATCCGGATTGAGAGCGTTGTCAGGATCAAAGTCCTGATGAGCTACGTCTGCCTCATCATACAGAGAGCCTCCTGGGACCCCCCCCCGGAGCACCGATTTTATTCCCAATGAGGGTGGCCAGGGAGCAATGATCCAGATTGCCCATGGCCTGTCCGGACTGCAAGTCTCTATCCCATTGCAACTCCATCCCTGTCCTTGGACAGGGTTGACAGGTGGTTCCTTTGGCCACGTCTAGTAGAGACCCCGGCTGACCAAGTGCTCCAGGGGAGCATTGCACACAATGGGGTTCAGTGCCGTGGAACAGTATCACATGCAGTAAAAACAGCATCGAAAGCCTGTGTTGCTTATATGCTGCTGCCGACTAGCCATCTAGGACATAGAGCCAAGAGTGGCGACCGTACAATGCAATGTATAGCATACAAGCATAAAGTACAATGAACACTGCAGCACATGCAATACAAGCAGCATAGAAAGCCTGTGCCTTGGCACCCCTGCTTTTCTGCTGCTGTAGACTAGCCATCTAGGGGAATATAGCCCAGAATATCGACCATACAGTGCAATGTATAGCATACAAGCATAAGTACAAATGAACACTGCAACCCCTGCAATACAAGCAGCATAGAAAAAACCTGTGCCTCAGCACCCCTGCTTTTCTGCTGCTGTAGTCTAGTCATTCTAGGCGAAAATAGCCCAGACTAGCGACCGTACAGTGCAGTGTATAGCATACAAGCATAAATACACATGAACACTTCAGTACATACAAGCAGCCTAGAAAGCCTGTGCCTTAGCACCCCTGCTTTCCTGCTGCTGATGTGTCGCCATCTAAGAGGGCATATAGCCAAAAATAGCGACCTATGCAGTGTAAGCATAAAAATACAAATGGACAACTGCGGTATTTAGTGGGGTCAGCACTTCAGGTGCCGCTTACCGCCCGCCTATAAGCGGGTGTGTGGTCGCCCTAGTCCTGTGCCTGGTTGCCCAGAGTCCGATCTCTCAGCTCGGACTGCAGGAATGGCTGCCGGCGTCCTTCTCCAGCTCGTGTGAGTAGGGGCGGGCCGTGGGCGTGCCCCCAAGTCAGAGCGGGAGACCGGCGTCCCACAGTGTCCAGTGAGAGGGCTGGAGCATGTAAATAAGGCTCCAGCCCTCGGCGCTGCTGATTGTACAGCGTCTCTCCCCTACCCTGATTGACAGGGTGGGGGCGGGAACGAAGCGGAGCTAGGCCGCAAAAGCCGGGGACTGGATTTATAAGCGCCGCCGCCGTAAAAGCGCGGTCGGCGCTAAGTCCCCGGCGCACTACAAGTCCGAGCCGCGCCGCCGCTCCCGGAGCGTCCGGCGCGGTAGTTCCCCATACATAAAGTCACTCAGCTAGGCTGCAGTGACTGTAACCCTTTACTGTCCCCGGCGCACTAGCACACCCAGCAAGTCTGGAGTGTGCTGTGCCTGTGTGTACGGGGACACAGAGTACCTGAATGGTGCAGGGCCATGTCCCTGAACGGTACCCAGCTCCGTATCCAGCAGGTTCAATGGGTCTGTGGATGGAGCCCGGCCTCAGGGCTTTGGGGCCGGTAAGATCCCACTTCCTCAGAGCCCCTCAGGGGGATGTGGAAGGAAAACAGCATGTGGGCTCCAGCCGCCGTACCAGCAATAGGTACCTCAACCTTACAAACCACAAGCGGGGTGAGAAGGGAGCATGCTGGGGGCCCTAGTATGGGCCCTCTTTTCTTCCATCCGATATAGTCAGCAGCTACTGCTGACTAAACAGTGGAGCTATGCGTGGATGTCTGACCTCCTTCGCACAAAGCAGAAAACTGGTGAGCCAGTGATCCCACTGGGGGTGTATAGCCAGAAGGGGAGGGGCCTTACACTTTTTAGTGTAATACTTTGTGTGGCCTCCGGAGGCAGTAGCTATACACCCAATCGTCTGGGTCTCCCAATGGAGCGCCGAAGAAAAAAAAAATTCTTTGTAACTTGCAATTTTTAAAATTTTAAAAAATATGTTTTTTTATGCTGAATATATCTCATCCATATCGTTTAACTTACCTTCCATTCCACCTTCATTCTTTCCAGTTAAGTAAAAAGGTCAGAACATCAGATTTACAAAACAAGCATATTGAAGAAAATATTTTAATGTCACCAAAAGAGAAGCCTCTGAATTAAAAGGGTTATTCATGCCAATATAAGTCAATATAAAGGGAAAACACAAGTGCACAAGGGTTTTAAAAGGAAGGCACAGTAATAGAGATACATAAAGTAATGTCCACATACCTTCTATGTTAGGAAATGCCAGTTTGTAAATCCGAAAAGCATGGCAGAAAAGAAAATGCAGGTGAATCAGCAGGAGGGGTCATTTTTAAAAAAAAAAAAAAAAAAAACACAATTTAAAGAAACATGCATTTTACTGCATGTGTCAAACCATTACAATTTTACATTTAGGGGAATTAAAAATAAAGCTATTTTTTTCGTCAAGAAATTTCTGACTGCATTAGGCTTCATGCACATTGCAGAAAAGCCTCTTTGGCGTTGACAGGCCTCATGCACCACTGTATAGTGCCCTAGTAAACCACACAAGTATTTTTGAATAAAGCATCCAAAAGACACATCCTATTTTTTTTTTCATTCGCATCAGATTAGGAGAAAGAAAAAAAAAAAAATAAAAAATTGGCAAATGTAGAAATAGAACTAGCTATATACCACCTGAAGCTTGTCTGGAGTATCAAGGGTAGACACACACCAACAGTTTTCCACCACAAATCTGCCATACGTAAAGGCCCCGTCACACACACACACGAGATCGCTAACGAGATCGTTGCTGAGTCACAGTTTCTGTGACGCAGCAACGATCTTGCCAGCGATCTCGTTATGTGTGACACCTACCAGCGATCAGGCCCCTGCTGTGAGATCGCTAGTCGTTGTCAAATAGTCAAGACCATTTTCTTCAAAGGCGATGTCATGGGCAGGGCACATCGCTGTGTTTGACACCTACCAATGACCTAACAGGGTCCCAACACCCGCCGAGATCGTTATACAGGTCACTGATCATTACTGCGTTGTTGGTAAGGTCTGACTGTGACATCTCACCAGCGACCTCCCAACAACTTACCAGCGATCCTTAGGTCGTATCGTTGTCAGGATCGCTGGTAAGTCGTTGTGTGTGACTGGGCCTTAACATGGGGATTTTACTGCAGATTGATTTTTTATTTCATTCCTGTTGCACTAGTAGGTGTGAAAATCTACAGTAGAGACTAACGTGATAAAGAATTTACACTGCAGATCAACTGTAAAAGCTAATCAACTTGTCTCCTATTGTATTTCCCTACAGATTTAGCCTTTGCAAACCTGCAGGTGAAATTTGCTGCAATTTAGTCTAAAATGGACAGGAATGTATAAGTGACAAGAGGACACAGGCTATGAAGCCAATAACCAACAAAACAGTAGCAGTAATGTAACATTCAATCATGGTTACTTCTCCACTTGGTGCCATTATTCTTTAGGTCAGAAGTGATAAATGGATCAAGGTTTAAGCTAATGTTATAGCTGACGTGTCACTATACAATATATACAGAAAGCTGTGGTGTGCAAGGGGTTAAAATGCAGCTCAACATCTGAGCTCTGCAAGATCTGCTACAGAGAAAACTGACAACTGCTGAATCCAGTATACCAAGTAAGGCTAAGTTCACGCTTGCGTTGTTTTGCTTCAGTCACAATCAGTTGTGTGACTGATGCAATGGACGTGTTGCAGATAGTGGCACAACTGATGTGACTGATGCTGCAAAAAAAGATACGGTTGTTTTTTTCGTTTCTTACCGTTTTGCCTGGCGGCCTGCTGTGAACGATCAGCTGACTGCCTGGCGGCCGGCTGTGAACGATCAGCTGACTGCCTGGCGGCCGGCTGTGAACGACCAGCTGACTGCCTGGCGGCCGGCTGTGAACGACCAGCTGACTGCCTGGCGGCCGGCTGTGAACGACCAGCTGACTGCCTGGCGGCCGGCTGTGAACGACCAGCTGACTGCCTGGCGGCCGGCTGTGAACGATCAGCTGATCGTTTCAGCCGCTAGAACTGAATTTACAGTCATGGTAAAAAAAAAACAAAAACAACATCCGCTACACATAAAAAAGTTACATTCAGCGTTGCTCCCACCTGATTGTCAGTCAGTAAACTACTAATCCGTCATGCGGCGGATGCAATGCAAGGCCATCAGTCACAATCCGTTGCTAATAGAAAGCCTATGGGGAAAAACGGATTCCTGCAAAGTATTTTGCAGGATACCATAATTCCTCAAGGCAATGGCTTGTGACTGATGCAAAACAACGCAAGTGTGAACTTAGCCTTATACATTGGTAGAATGTGGGTCTCTGTCCGTATCTCACTTTGCTGTCAGATTACATAACCTGCTGACAGATTCCCTTTCACCTGGCATCTATAGCTATTATCAAATGTGGTAAAAACAATACTCCATACAAAACACAAATTTGTTGCATTTCTTGCCTGCTTTTTTGTCGAGTTTCCAGGAGGATGTCATGTGCACTTTTGACTACAAAACACATTAAACGTTTGGGTTTTTTTTTTTTTTTTAAAAAATACTGTAAAAATTAGCAATTTTATAGTACAAAAATACAGCAAAAAGATTACCATTATGCAGCACTTTTACTAGGTTTATCATAACTTTCAAAGTGGGTAATGAGGAAAAAAAAAAAAACTGTAAAAGCACTGAAATAATGCTGAAAAATATGACATGCTGCGTTTTGGCAAAACACAGCAGGGTTTTATTGAAGAGGTTGTTTTGTCTAGAATGAATAGTCTGAATTCATTCTGCGTGACTGCAGACTTGTGAATCCTCCCAGCGCACCCATTGTGAGCTGGGAGATCTCACCAGTGTCAGAGCCAGGAAGGCCAGTCAAGTATGTGATATGTATACTGTGTTTTTTTTTTTTTTAAATAAGACAGTCTTGAACTTTTTTTGCCCCGAAAAAAAGCACAAGGGCTTATTTTTGGAGGAGGTCTTATTCTTGGAGAAACATGGTTTGGGGTAAGTTTAGGTCCCTCCCCCCTTCAGAAAAGCAGACCCCCCTCCTTCCCAGGAGACTCATACTGACCAGACCCAGAACTTCTGCGTGGCTTCCAGGTCCTCCTGTGATCTTCAGCACGCCCTCAGCAGGTAAGCTCCATGCTGCATCCCCTGCTTCTGGATCACACACATACACACACACAAACAAACACATCAGATTGCACACACGCACTCACTGAATCTGACAATACCGACTGGTTCCAGCCAGCAGGGAAAGATGGGACGTAGTGCAGTGGAACGCATGGAGGACCCAACGGTGGAGCACATTGATGCATTCCACCACAGGTTTGATGCGTACCACCGCACTTCATCTAAGAATTTTCTGCTGGCCAGAAGAAATCAGTATCGCTGGATGTGGTGAGTGTGTGCGATCTCATGTGTGATTGTGTGCGCGATCTGATGCGTGTGGTTGTGTGCACAATTGATGTGTGTGTCATCCCTACAGGTCCTCCTGCTTGGCATTTGGTGAGTATGAATGAGGGGTGTCTGCTTCTATAATGAAGTGTCCTGAAGTATTCTTTAACCTTTTTAGCTGCATGGACACTTCACTATTGAACCGCAACTAGGTCTTATTTTCGGGGTAGGGTTTAGCCTTTCTCCGAAAATGCTGAAAATCCCTGCAAGCGCTTATTTTTAGGGGAGGTCTTATTTTTGGAAAAACGCAATACTCCCGTACAGAACTCGGTAAAACTATATGCTCTGGCAGATGGGCGCGTCATTCCAATGCCCATCGTCCATAACAAAATCGCGAAGCATTAATGTGTTACCATGACAGCCGGGGCTCTGCTGAAGGATCCTGTACTGCTCTGTATAGCACAGGCAATTGGAAGATGGCAGCTTCTAGCCCTTTAACGGGACTCCCAATAGCCCCTTTAAAAATAAAAAAAAATACACATTTGGTATCGCCGCATTCAGAAATGTACAATGAAAATATAACAAATTTTTCTGTTTAGTAAAAGGCATAACGAAAAAAAAAAAAATGCCAGAATTGTTTTACCAGTTGCTGCAAGATAGTAATATAGAATACAGGTGATCAAAACACAGTATCTACCTCAAAATGGTAGTAGTAAAAACTTGAGCTCATGGTGAAAAAAAAATGAGCCCCTCCAGAAAATGGTGACAAGCCAATTTTTTTTTTTTTTTTTTTTACAAAAACCCCCACTAATTATACATACAGTATTTGTTATGTAAACTCTTACTGACCTGAGAGGAATCATACGAATCATACTAATCGGTCAGTTTTATAGCGAACACAAAAAAAAAAATATAAAATAAAATTTACACAAATCTCGATTAAAAAAAAAAAACCACAAACCTGTCGGAATTGCACTTTTTTTGCAATTTTTCCCCCCGTTTTCCAGTACACTGTGGCAGAATGAATGCTGTCAATCAAAAGTATAACTCTGACAGCAAAAAAACAAGCTCTGAAACTGTTGTATTAACAAAAAAAAGACTAGAACAACAACAAAAAAAACCAAAACATTATGGCTCTTGGAAGGGGAAGAAATAAAACAAAATCTCCCTGGGTGAACGGGTTTAATTAAGGGGGGCGTTACCAATGAGACATGTAATGACTGACAATACTCAATCACACTCAGCTCTGCAGTGAGCAAAGAGTTAACAGTACAACAGAACTGAACTTTGTCTCATTACAAACATTTCCAACTGCTGTTGTCCTCTCCTAGAGCTTATCTCAGAGGCAACTAGTGTAGGCAAAAGGGTAGATCAGCAAAGCTGACAGCAGTGTCACAGAACAACTGCAAATGTGTTTATAAATTGACAAAATACCAACAGACCTGTGATTAAGGACCGCAGATATAAGGCCAACACCAAAAAAAATTAACATTCAAAATAATCCTTAAAAAAGAAAAAAAAAACGCTCATGAAAAAAATACAGGGAATATACCCTTGTTGTAGACACAAAGGGGGATATAGATATATACAAGTACATAGGAAATGTATAAAAAAAAAAATATAATAAAAATAAATGCAGATATTTTAAAATGTATAACAATAGAAAAATATAGGCAAATCTAAATCACTTATGTGCAAAATATGCAAAAGTGCATCAAAAGCACCTTCTAGATATAACCATTTAGTACTCCGGATTCTGAGGCATAAAACTGGAACTGCATACGTGAATAGTTAGGTCACATGGGCCATAATCTGGCACTGATACACTGGGGGGATGCTGCAAAAGGCACGATTATTATAGTTTTAATGATTAGACTTGTTAAAGCATAAAGGAATATAGATAAAAATATAGATATTAATGTTAGTATGTATTCAATTATCTGGAGTATGCTGAGCAGTATTTCAGGAGCCTTAAGGTGCTGTGTCCCCTACCCTTGACGCTCATTCCGCAGTGGCTTCATAGAGGCGTACTTGTACGCGAAATGTGCACCAGGTGTAGAGGACAGCACCTATGGGCTCCTGCAATACTGTTCAGCATACTCCAGTTAATTTACTATATATCAACATTGGTGTGTATTCCAAAACTCAGCCAAAAAAGGAGCGTAAACGCTCTGAAGAGTGGTCAAATTTTAGCGCAACTCAGTTGTGCCAACATTTTGCGACTTAGCATTTTCCACGTCAAGGTCTCCTAGCTAAGGTAAAATGTGACTAGCTGGTGTATGACGGGAGTGAGATGCCACAGTTCCAGTCCGACTGTAGTGAGATCTCTGTTATGGTGTATGTCATTCGTCAGACGCTCCAGATTCATGAAGCAGTGTGCACTCCATGAATTATGAAAGTCTGACCACCACATTGCCTCAACAAAACCAGCGAGAAAGTCGCTGGTCTGGATGAAGCGGGGCTTGATTTTCGCATCTTCATTCTAGCGATATTAATTTGTAAAGTTTCAGTTTTAATATTTAGTTTAACCTCATAACGACGGCCGTACGACTTAAAGCGGCGGCAAAACAGGGTACTTATTCTGTTCCGCCGCTTTAAAGCGGCGGCCCGAAAAAACCCTGTAGCGCCCCCCAGCGACCGAAAATCTCGGGGGTTTCAGCTACCGGGGGTAGCTGAGACCCCCCAGATTATGAATCGGGGTGTTTTTTTTGGACCCCGATCATGTGATCGGCGGTATACACTGTATACCGACGAACACATGAAAAAAAAAGAAATGGCCGGTAAAACTGATTTCTTTTTCATCTGACATGATCAAACATGTCAGATGAGAAAGAAATCTAACCCCCTAGTGCCCCCAAAGCCCCCGGTACCGGAGAGTCCCCCCACCCCCACCCCTACCCCCACCGGACATCCAAAATGGCGCCGAAGCGCACAGAAAACTGCCGCCGGCGCCGGCTCTGCAGTCATTTCCCTCCGATCTGAAATGATCAAACATTTCAGATTGGAGGGAAATGTCCTCCCCCTGACCCCTCCTCCGGTCCACTGGAGCCCTCTGGTCACCGGAGCCCCCTCCGGTTCTCCAGAGCCACCACCCCCCTCCCCCCTCCGGAAGATGGCGGCGCACAGCGCGCGGCCACATTCATTCTGCTCTTTCTGCCGCATGTGACACGTCACATGCGGCAGAAAGGTGTCCCCAGGTCCCACTAGGTCACCCCCCGTCACCCCCCGTCACCCCCCCCCCCCAAGCCCCCGGTTATACGTTACCGGTCTGCCGCTCCGTCCCGCGATCACGCCGCCTCCTTCTTCAATGCTGGCGGCGCATGCGCAGACAGCGGCTGTCAGCTGGATCCCTGCAAGCAGGGATCCTGCTGACGTCGTAACTGCACAGGCTACTCCACTGTGGACCGGGGGAGGGTGAGTGCGGTAATCTGCAGTCACACTCCTCACATGGAGAGACTGCTGTTCCAGAAAATGGGGGGTACGTTCTGTGAGCGTGCCCCTCATATTCTGGAATGAGGTTACTGCAGGTCACTCTGCCCTAGGTTGGACCGGGGCAGTGTGAGTGCAGTATTCTCAGATTACTGCACCCACACTGCTCATGGAGAGCTTGCTCTTCCAGAAAATGGGGGATACGTTCCCTGAACGTGCCCCCCATATTCTAGAAGATCCAGAGCCGGCGTGGGACCTCCAAAATGGATTACAGCGACCGGAATTTCTTTATTTTCAATAAATTGGTAAAAGAGGAATGTTTCGGGGAGTGTTTTTTCAAATAAATTTTTTTTTTGTCTTTTTTTTTTCTATTACTGACTGGGTTAGTGTTGTCGGGTATCTGTTCAGATGCCATGACATCACTAACCCCAGGGCTTGATGCCAGGTGACATTACAGCTGGTATCAACCCCATATATTACCCCGTCTGCCACCGCACCAGGGCGCGGGATGAGCTGGGGCGAAGCGCCAGGATTGGCACATCTAATGGATGCGCCACTTCTGGGGCGGCTGCGGCCTGCTATTTTTAGGCTGGGAAGAGTCCAATAACCATGGCTCTTCCCACCCTGAGAATACCAGACCCCAGCTGTCCGCTTCACCTTGGCTGGTGATCTAATTTGGGGGGGACCCCAGGTTTTTTTTTTTTTTTAAAAAAAACGCCTGGGGAGCCCTCCAAATTGATCACCAGACAAGGTGAAGCTGTCAGCTGTGGTTTGCAGGCTACAGCTGTCTGCTTTACCCTAGCTGGCTATCAAAAATAGGGGGGACCCCACGTCGTTTATTTTAATTATTAATTTTTTGGGGGGCTAAATACAAGGCTAGGCACCCTTTAGTGCCACATGAAAGGCACTAAAGGGCGCCAGCTTAGAATATGCAGGGGGGTGGGACGTTATATTGGTTTGACATCTATCCATTCATCCATTGTAGCATTTTAGGCTGTGTGCCCACAATCAGGGTTTGCAGCGTTTTGGGCGCAGATTGTTTTCCCTGCGTCCATAACGCTGCGTTGTGCAGTAGAAGCACAGTGGAAGGATTTTTAGAAATCTCATGCCCAATGTGCTTCTTTTCTCCGCAGTATAAACCGACCTGTGGTGTAGCTTCCCGAGCCTCAGCATGTCAATTTATGCTACGGAGACAAGAGTGTTCTCTGCAGGTAGCATAGAGCTCCACAGCGGCCTGAACCCAAATCGTGGGCATGGGCAGCTGCGTTCTCCCGTGGACAACACTCATATCTCTGCAGGAGGCTGACACTGTGTACTAGACGCCGTGTCGCTGGATCATGGCCACATAGCCTAAAAGTGAGACATTTGTTGCTACAGCAACATTTTTGTGAAGTACCTGTGGATTCAAAATGCTTACTATACTCCTGAATAAAATCCAGTTTCCAAAATGGAGTCACTTGTGGGGGTTTTCTGACGTATAGGTACCCAAGGGGCCCTGCTAATGTGACATGGTGCGCGCAATTTATTTCAACTTTTCCAGAATTCAAATGGTGCTCCCTCCATTCCAAGCCCTCCCATTTATCCAAACAGAGGTTTTTGGCCACATGTGGGGTATCCCTGTGCTCATAAGACATTGGATAACAACCTGTGGGGTCCACGGTTTGTTGTTGTCTCTTGAAAAAGTGAGAAATTTGATGCTAAAGCAACAGTTTTGTGAAAAAAATGAAAATTTTCAATATGGCAACCTAAGCTTATCAAATTCTGTGAAGTACTCGTGGATTCAAACTGCTCACTATACACCTAGATAAACGCCTTGAAGTGTCTTGTTTCCAGAATGAAGTCACTTGTGGGGGACCGCCACTGTTTAGGCACCTCAGGGGCTCTCCAAATGCAACCTGGCGTCCGCTATTGATTCCAGCCAATTTTGCAGTCAAATGGCACTCCTTCCCTTCCGAGCCCTGCCATGCGCCCAAACAGTTGATTTCCACCACATATAAGGTATCGCCAAACTCAGGAGAAATTGCACAATAAATGTTATGCTGAATTTTTTCCTTTTACTCTTGTAAAAAAAAAAAGCTACCTGGTTGAAATAACAATTTTGTGGTAAAATTTTTTTTTTTTTTTTCATGGCTCAACGTTATAAAATTCTGTGAAGCACCTGAGGGTTCAGGGTACTCACCAAACATCTAGATAAATTCCTTGAGGGGCCTAGTTTCCAAAATGGGGTCACTTGTGCGGGGTTTCTGCTGTTTAGGTACCTTAGGGGTCCTCCAAATGCGACATGGTGCCCGCAATCTTTTTCAGGCAAATTTCCTTTCTAAAATTCAAATATTGCTCCTTTCGTTCCAAGCCCTCCCATTTGTCCAAACAAAGGTTTCAGACCACATGTGAGGTATCACCGCGCTCATAAAAAAGTGGTTAACAAACCTTGAGGTCAAATTTTTGGAATTACCTCTTGAAAAAGTGAGAAAATTGATGCTAAAGCAACATTTTTGAGAAAATTATTAAAATTTTCAATATGACAACGTAACGTTAACAAAATCTGTGAAGTACCTGTGGATCTAAAATGCTCACTATACCCCTAGATAGAAGCCTTGAGGGGTCTAGTTTCCAAAATGGTGTCACTTGTGAGGGATTTCTTCTGTTTAGGTACCTTAGCGGACCTGTAAATGCAACATGGTGCCCGCAATCTATTTCAGCCAAATTTGCTTTCCAAAATTCAAATATTGCTCCTTCTGTTCCGAGCCCTCCCATTTGTCCAAACAGAGGTTTCTGACCACATGTGGGGTATCGGCGTGCTCATAAGAAAGTGGGGAACAAGTTTTCGGGTCCATTTTGTTGTGTTATTTCTTCTAAAAGTGAATAAATTTGGGTTAGAGCAACATTTTTAGGTAAAATTTAATTTTTGCTTTTTTTCATTCCACATTGCTTTTGTTCATGTGAAGCACCTGAAGGGTTAATAAACTTCTTGAATGTGGTTTTGAGTACTTTGGGGGGGTGCAGTTTTTAGAATGGTGTCACTTTTGGATATTTTCTGTCATCTAGGCCTATTGAAGTCACTTCAAATGTGATGTGGTCCCTAAAAAACTGGTTTTGTAAATTTTGATGTAAAAATGAGAAATTGCTGATAAACTTTGAACCCCTCTAACGTCCTAACAAAAAAAAATTTTGTTTCCAAAATTGTGCTGATGTAAAGTAGACATGTGGGAAATGTTATTTAGTAACTATTTTGTGTCACAGAAATCTCTGGTTTAACGGTATAAAAATTCAAAAGTTGAAAATTGCTAAATTTTCAAAATTTTTGCCAATATTCAATTTTTTTCATAAATAAACACAAAAAATATTGTCCTAAATTTGGTACTAACATGAAGTCCAATATGTGACGAAAAAACAATCTCAGAATCACCGGGATCCGTTGAAGCGTTCCAGAGTTATAACCTCATGAAGTGACACTGGTCAGAATTGCAAAATTTGGTCTGGTCATTAAGGTGAAAATTAGCTCCGTCACTAAAGGGTTAAAGGGGTGTTACAAGAGATTTCACTAGAGGCGTTAACTTTTTTCTATGATTTTGACCAATCAAAACTAGCAGCAACATACCTGGAAAAAAATAGATTAGAACATAACTAAGTGCAACAGGTAATGACAGACACAGCTGTGGGTAATTAAAAAGTGCCAGGAGCACTTTCACCTCACAGCACGAGTGAAGTGCAGTACAGCAGAGGTGAGCTGTCTCACTACAAACTTCTGCAACGCTTCTCTCAGTGCCATCAGTTCTGCAGTATCCCTCACCTCCCACAACGACTGCTGAGAGATGAAAGCCAAACGCAATCATACTCCTCTCTGCTCTACTTTGAGCACTTTGTAATCATACACAGCTTTGCAGTGAAATCATTGGGATCAGACTGTCTGTACATTTCGCACACTGACAAACCGGCCTTAAGCTTTTGTTTGTGGAGACATTTTATTTTTCTTTACCTTTATGTAGATGCCTGCTTATGATTCAGAAATGTTATACGAAAGAAGTACATGTCCTTAGAGAAATATCTCGTAATGCCACTTTGGTCTTAAAAGGGATCCCCAAAAATGTAAAAAAAGAAGGGAATTTTGTTTACTTACCGTAAATTCCTTTTCTTCTAGCTCCTATTGGGAGACCCAGACAATTGGGTGTATAGCTTCTGCCTCCGGAGGCCACACAAAGTATTACACTTTAAAAAGTGTAACCCCTCCCCTCTGCCTATACACCCTCCCGTGCATCACGGGCTCCTCAGTTTTGATGCAAAAGCAGGAAGGAGGAAACTTATAAATTGGTCTAAGGTAAATTCAATCCGAAGGATGTTCGGAGAACTGAACCATGAACCAAAAGAACAATTCAACATGAACAACATGTGTACACAAAAAAACAACAGCCCGAAGGGAACAGGGGCGGGTGCTGGGTCTCCCAATAGGAGCTAGAAGAAAAGGAATTTACGGTAAGTAAACAAAATTCCCTTCTTTGTCGCTCCATTGGGAGACCCAGACAATTGGGACGTCCCAAAGCAGTCCCTGGGTGGGTAAAAGAATACCTCGATAAAAAGAGCCGAAAAACGGCCCCTTCTTACAGGTGGGCAACCGCTGCCTGAAGGACTCGCCTACCTAGACTGGCATCTGCCCAAGCATAGGTATGCACCTGATAGTGTTTCGTGAAGGTGTGCAGACTCGACCAGGTAGCCGCCTGACACACCTGCTGAGCCGTAGCCTGGTGCCGCAATGCCCAGGATGCACCCACGGCTCTGGTAGAATGGGCTTTTAGCCCTGAAGGAATCGGAAGCCCAGAAGAACGGTAGGCTTCAAGAATCGGTTCCTTGATCCACCGAGCCAAGGTTGACTTGGAAGCCTGCGACCCCTTACGCTGGCCAGCGACAAGGACAAAGAGCGCATCAGAACGGCGCAGGGGCGCCGTGCGAGAAATGTAGAGCCTGAGTGCTCTCACTAGATCTAACAAATGCAACTCCTTTTCACATTGGTGAACTGGATGAGGACAAAAAGAAGGTAAGGAGATATCCTGATTGAGATGAAACGGGGATACCACCTTAGGGAGAAATTCCGGGACCGGACGCAGAACCACCTTATCCTGGTGAAAAACCAGGAAGGGTGCTTTGCATGACAGCGCTGCCAACTCCGACACTCTACGGAGCGAAGTGACTGCCACTAGAAAGGCCACCTTCTGCGAAAGACGTGAAAGAGAGACATCCCGCAGTGGCTCGAAAGGTGGTTTCTGAAGAGCCTTTAGCACTCTGTTAAGATCCCAGGGTTCCAGCGGCCTCTTGTAAGGTGGGACTATGTGGCAAACTCCCTGCAGGAACGTGCGGACCTGCGGAAGCCTGGCTAGACGCTTTTGAAAAAACACGGAAAGCGCCGATACTTGTCCCTTGAGAGAGCCGAGAGACAACCCCTTGTCCATTCCGGATTGAAGGAAAGAAATAAAAGTGGGTAAGGCAAACGGCCAGGGGGTAAAACCCTGATCGGAGCACCAGGATAAGAAGATCCTCCAAGTCCTATGATAGATCTTGGCGGACGTTGGTTTCCTGGCCTGTCTCATAGTGGCAATGACATTTTGAGATAAGCCTGAGGACGCTAGGAGCCAGGACTCAATGGCCACACAGTCAGGTTGAGGGCCGCAGAATTCAGATGGAAAAATGGCCCTTGAGACAGCAAGTCTGGGCGGTCTGGGAGCGCCCACGGTTGACCCACCGTGAGGTGCCACAGATCCGGGTACCACGACCTCCTCGGCCAGTCTGGAGCGACGAGGATGGCGCGGCGGCAGTCGGACTTGATCTTGCGTAACACTCTGGGCAGCATTGCCAGAGGAGGGAATACATAAGGCAGTCGAAACTGCAACCAATCCTGAACTAATGCGTCCGCCGCCAGAGCTCTGTGATCTTGAGACCGTGCCATGAATGCCGGGACTTTGTTGTTGTGCCGAGACGCCATGAGGTCGACGTCCGGCGTCCCCCAGCGGCAACAGATCTCTTGAAACACGTCCGGGTGAAGAGACCATTCCCCTGCGTCCATGCCCTGGCGACTGAGAAAGTCTGCTTCCCAGTTTTCTACGCCCGGGATGTGAACTGCGGAGATGGTGGAGGCTGTGGCCTCCGCCCACAGCAGAATCCGCCGAACTTCTTGGAAGGCTTGACGGCTGCGCGTGCCGCCCTGGTGGTTGATGTACGCGACCGCCGTGGCGTTGTCCGACTGTATGCGGATCTGCCTGCCTTCCAGCCACCGATGGAACGCCTTTAGGGCTAGGTACACTGCCCTTATCTCCAGAACGTTGATCTTAAGGGAGGACTCTGCCGGAGTCCAGGTTCCCTGAGCCCTGTGGTGGAGAAAAACCGCTCCCCACCCTGACAGACTCGCGTCCGTCGTGACCACCGCCCAGGATGGGGGCAGGAAGGATTTTCCCTTCGACAGAGAAGTGGGAAGAAGCCACCACTGAAGAGAGGTTTTGGCTGCCAGAGAAAGGGAGACGTTCCTGTCTAGGGACGTCGACCTCCTGTCCCATTTGCGGAGAATGTCCCATTGGAGTGGACGCAGATGAAACTGCGCAAACTGGACTGCCTCCATCGCTGCCACCATCTTCTCCAGGAAGTGCATGAGGCGCCTCAAGGGGTGTGACTGGGCCCGAAGGAGAGAGCGCACCCCAGCTTGCAGCGAACGCTGTTTGTCCAGCGGAAACTTGACTATCGCTGAGAGAGTATGAAACTCCATCCCGAGGTAAGTCAGTGATTGGGCCGGAGTCAATTTTGACTTTGGGAAGTTGATGATCCACCCGAACCTCTGGAGAGTCTCCAGAGCAACGGCCAGGCTGTGTTGACATGCCACCCGGGAGGGTGCCTTGACCAGGAGATCGTCTAAGTAAGGGATCACCGAGTGGCCCTGAGAGTGCAGGACTGCCACAACGGCTGCCATGACCTTGGTGAAGACCCGTGGGGCTGTCGCCAGGCCGAAAGGCAGTGCCACAAACTGAAGGTGTTCGTCCCCGATGGCGAAACGCAGGAAGCGTTGATGCTCTGGTGCGATCGGCACATGGAGATAGGCATCCCTGATGTCGATTGATGCTAGGAAGTCTCCTTGTGACATCGAGGCGATGACAGAGCGGAGGGATTCCATGCGAAACCGCCTGGTTCTCACATGTCTGTTGAGCAATTTGAGGTCCAAAACGGGACGGAATGATCCGTCCTTTTTTGGCACCACGAACAGGTTGGAGTAAAAACCGCGACCACGTTCCTGAAGGGGAACGGGGATCACAACTCCTTCTGTCTTCAGAGTGTCCACCGCCTGAGCAAGTGCATCGGCTCGCTCGGGGGGCGGAGATGTTCTGAAGAAACGAGTCGGAGGACGAGAGCAGAACTCTATCCTGTAACCGTGAGACAGAATGTCTCTCACCCATCGGTCTTGGACATGTGGCCACCAGGCGTCGCCAAAGCGGGAGAGCCTGCCACCGACCGAGGATGCGGTTTGTGGAGGCTGAAAGTCATGAGGAGGCCGCCTTGGAGACGGTGCCTCCGGCGGTCTTTGGAGGACGTGACTTAGACCGCCATGCAGAAGAGTTCCTCTGGCTCTTCTGTGGCCTGTTGGACGAGGATGATTGGGATCTGGCTGAGGGCCGAAAGGACCGAAACCTCGCCTGAACTTTCCGTTGCTGAGGTCTGGTTGGCTTGGATTGGGGTAAGGACGAGTCCTTTCCCTTAGATTGCTTAATAATTTCATCCAATTGCTCGTTAAACAATCGGTCGCCAGAAAAAGGCAAACCGGTCAAGAACTTCTTGGAAGCAGAGTCTGCCTTCCATTCGCGTAGCCACATGGCCCTGCGGACTGCCACCGAATTGGCGGATGCTACCGCTGTACGGGTAGCAGAGTCCAGGACGGCATTCATGGCGTAGGACGAAAAACCCGACGCCTGAGAAGTCAAAGACGCTACTTGCGGAGCAGAGGTACGTGTGACCGAATTAATCTCAGACAGACAAGCTGAGATAGCTTGGAGTGCCCACACGGCTGCAAAGGCCAGGGCGAAAGACGCACCTGTGGCTTCAAAGATGGATTTCATTAGGAGCTCTATCTGCCTGTCAGTGGCATCCTTGAGCGATGAACCGTCAGCCACTGCTACTACGGATCTAGCCGCCAGTCTAGAGACTGGAGGATCCACCTTGGGACATTGAGCCCAACCCTTGACTACGTCAGAGGGGAAGGGGTAACGTGTGTCATTAAGGCGCTTAGAAAAGCGCTTGTCCGGAAAAGCTCTGTGTTTCTGGACAGCATCTCTGAAGTTAGAGTGATCGAAAAAAGCACTCCGTGTACGTTTGGGAAACCTAAACTGGTGTTTCTCCTGCTGTGAAGCAGACTCCTCCACAGGTAGAGGCGGGGGAGATAGATCTAGCACCTGGTTGATTGACGCTATAAGGTCATTTACTATGGCGTCCCCATCAGGTGTATCAAGATTGAGAGCCACGTCAGGGTCAGAGCCCTGGGCTGCGACCTCTGCCTCATCCTCCAGAGAGTCCTCAGGCTGAGACCCCGAACAGCGTGATGAAGTCGGGGAAGATTCCCAGCGAGCCCGCTTAGCCGGTCTGGGACTGCGGTCCGTGCCGGAGTCCTCCACGTGATACCTAGGGGCCACCCCAGGAGCATGCTGCGGCGCCGACCGAGATGGGCCTGGGGGCGATGACCCCGCAGTGCCCGGGGCCTGTGTAAGGGCCGGTCTGGACTGTAAGGCTTCTAGTATCTTAGCAGACCATTTGTCCATAGACTGAGCCATGGATTGTTAAAGTGACTCAGAGTTTCTCAGCTAAAACTGCAAACTCTGTCCCTGCCGCCTGGACAGGGGAGGCCGGCGGTTCTACCTGGGCCGAGGGTCCCACCAGTGCCCGAGGCTCCGGCTGAGCGAGTACCCCAGTGCCCGAGCATTGCTCACAGTGAGGGTAGGTGGAACCTGCAGGTAGCATAGCCGCACAAGAGGTACAGGTTGCAAAATAGCCCTGTGTCTTGGTACCCTTGCTCCTTGTGACCGACATGTTGTTCTCTCCTAGGAGAGTAATCACTGAGGGTATATAGCCAAGGGCTAAACACTGCGGCCGAACCTAGAAAATGTATACAAATATAATTTATTTATATATATATTTATATATATATATATATATATATATATATATATATATATATATATATATATATATATATATATATATATATATATATATATATATATATATATATATATATATATATATATATATATATATATAGTTCGGCACCCTAGGGGGACCAGCACCGGGTGACCGGTGTGGCTTACCGACCGCCCAGAGCGGTGTGTGCCCACCAGATTCCCTGCCTTGGGTCTCCCAGAGCTGCAGCCAGAAGTCCTCCACCGGCAGAATGTGTTTAAAACATGGCTGCCGGCGTTCTAGGGGGAGGAGGGAGCCGTGGGCGTGATCAATAAAGTGCGGGAATCTGGTGCCCCAGAGTGATGAGTGAGGGGGGAGGAGGACACCAAAGTATGCTCCAGCCCTCACAGTCGGCGTCAGGCCGACCGTCCCGCCCTTACCCCTGACTGGCAGGCCCGGGGGCGGGAGTTTAATGCACTAGGCCGCAAAAGCCGGGGATTAAATTTAATACCGCGGCCGGCAAGCAGGCGCGGTCGGCGCGGTAGTCCCGGTCTTCACACAAAAACAGCAGCCGCTGCAGCGTCTGAGACCAAGTGCTCCATGCACCGTCCCCAAGGGGACACAGAGTACCTTTATGATGCAGGGCCTGTCCCTGATGATACTTAGTCTCCTGTCCGTCAGATTCCCACAGGGGCTGCGGAGGGAGCCCGGTCCCAGTGCCTGGATGACCGGTTAGGATCCCACTTCTCCCAGAGCCTCTAAGGGATGGGGAAGGAAAACGGCATGTGGCTCCAGCCTTTGTACCCGCAATGGGTACCTCAACCTTAACAGCACCGCCGACTTAGTGGGGTGAGAAGGGAGCATGCCGGGGGCCCTGTCAGGGGCCCACTTTTCTTCCATCCGATATAATCAGCAGCTGCTGCTGACTAAAATGTGGAGCTTGAGTGAATGTGTGCCTCCTTCAACACAAAGCAAAAAACTGAGGAGCCCGTGATGCACGGGAGGGTGTATAGGCAGAGGGGAGGGGTTACACTTTTTAAAGTGTAATACTTTGTGTGGCCTCCGGAGGCAGAAGCTATACACCCAATTGTCTGGGTCTCCCAATGGAGCGACAAAGAAATAGCCCCGTCACATAATTCAAACAGCAGCTAGTCTGTTATGTGTCAGGATGATTGCAGTCTGAGGACACAGCTTTTGAGACCTGCATCTCAAGTGACAGGAGCTGTATTGCAAGCACACCAACTGGAGCTGTGAGGCGAATGTGACAGGATAAGATATACATCTCCTATGCTGATTGAGCACGGAAGACTGAGGCCCAGATATCAACACGTCATCAGCTCCGATTTGTATGCTTACAATACAGCGTTTATCAGGCGAGACACAGGTCTTGGGTTAGGTTTCTTCAGACTGCAACCGATCCTAACATGTGACTTAAATACGCTCCCATTAAAATTATATGATATAGGTGCCATTTACTACATTCTTGGGAGAGCCCCTTTAACAAATTATAACCTAACATTTACAAGCTAATATTTCTGCAATGGACAAGAAAACTAAAATAAAAACTGTTTTACACGTCTCTGCAGCCTCTAATCCATGATGTGATCAGCTTAAAGGAAATATTTCAGGTTTTGCTACCTCTGAGAACAGCATAACGTAAGAAAAGAGACCTCGATTACAAAGATGTATCACTTAGTTTTCTGGATGCAACAGTTGTGACAGTTCTTAGTAGTAGAGCTCAGGAAGCTAACCTCACCCACACCATTCTTTTTATGTACATTGTTGACAGTGAGTTACTTAAGGCCCAGTCACACTAAACAACTTACCAGCGATCCCAACAACGATCCAACCTGATAGGGATCGCTGGTAAGTTGCTAGGAGGTTGCTGGTGAGAAGTCGCACTGCGACACTCCAGCGATCTCACCAGCAATCTGACCTGGCAGGGATCGCTGGAGCGTGGCTACACGAGTTGCTGGTGAGCTCATCAGCAACCAGTGACCAGCCCCCAGCCAGCAGCGCCGCGTGGAAGCGATGCTGTGCTTGGTAACTAAGGTAAATATCGGGTAACCAACCCGATATTTACCTTGGTTACCAGCGCACACCGCTTAGCACTGGCTCCCTGCTCTCCTAGCTACAGTACACATGGGGTTAATTACCCAATGTGTACTGCAGCTACATGTGCAGAGAGCAGGGAGCCGCGCACACTGCTTAGCGCTGGCTCCCTGCTCTCCTAGCCACAGTACACATGGGGTTAATTACCCGATGTATACTGCAGCTACGTGTGCAGAGAGCAGGAGCCGGCACTGACAGCATGAGAGCAGCGGACGCTGGTAACCAAGGTAAATATCGGGTAACCAACGTAAGGGCTTCTTAGTTACCCGATGTTTACTGTGGTTACCAGAGTCCGCAGAAGCCAGCTCCTGCTGCCTGCACATTTAGTTGTTGCTCTGTCGCTGTCACACACAGCGATCTGTGCTTCACAGCGGGAGAGCAACAACTAAAAAATGGCTCAGGACATTCAGCAACAACCAACGACCTCACAGCAGGGGCCGGGTTGTTGCTGGATGTCACACACAGCAACATCACTAGCAACATCGCTGCTACGTCACAAAAGTTGTTGGTTAGCAGCGATGTTGCTAGCGATGTTGTTTAGTGTGACTGGGCCTTTAGAGAAGGGGGCATGGTCGCATAACTGCTGATGAGATGTAGTCTGAGCAGTGATAATCACCTGGTGATAAAACCTAAATTGTAAGTAAACAGCACACAGCCTGATGAGTGAAGTAGTGTTGAATTCAGTGTTTAAACACCTACCTAATGCTCTCATTAGATTGCATAGCACAAACCTGGTGAAAGATTTCCTTTAATATGCTCACACTGATGAAAAGTCCTCTTTAAAGGGAATCTGTCACCCTTTTGCGTTTTTTTCAGTTAATATGCGAATACAGGTGGCATAAAGGTGAAGTTAGCCATACCTGTATGCTGCCAGGATGGTGAGTAGTTTGTCAAAAATCCTTTTTTACATCTTCTATTTTCTGGGCTATGGGGCGTGTGCTGACTAGAACATAAGCCTGCATCCAGTCTTCATTATACAGGATTCTTCCTCCCCTTCTCCAGAGTCCCTGTGATGTCAGGTGTGTGGCCGGAAATCCAACGCCTGCACATTTTACCTGACTGCTCTCCATATACTGTGAGTAGTGTAGAGGAGGCAGTAGTGGAGTGCAGGCAGCAGTGACTCCCTGGCACAGCAAAATTGAAGCCTGTGGCAACAGAAGGGCAGAACAGTGCAGAGAAGGATGGCAGACAATGCGGAGGCACGAGATTTCCGGACGCATACCTGATGTAAGGCTGCTTTCACACTATGTTTTTTTAACATGCGTCATGAACGATTTTTTGCTGTAAAAGCGGATCCTGCTTTTACAGCAAAAAAACGCATGCAAACGCATATGTTATTTTGCAGGATCCTGTCACTAAGTTTATGGGCGGGCATTGGAGTCATGTGATCGTGAGTCAGTGGAACTGAACGTGAGACTGGGAGCCGGCTTCTGACAGCTGCGGCGGCTCGTAACCAAGGTAAACATCGGGTAACTTGCTTGGATACCCGATATTTACCTTGGTTATGAGCTTCCGCAGCTGCTAGGAGCCGGGCTGCCTGCTCCCTGCACACGTAACCAACGTAAACATCGGGTAACTAAGAGAACCGCTTTGCTTGGTTACGATATTTACCTTGGTTACGAGTGTCCGCAGCTCTCAGGTGGGGGAGAGAGAGGAGAGGAAGAGGGAGAGGGGGAGAGAGACAGAGAGGGAGGGGGAGAGAGAGACTGATCGTGCGAGGCTGGTTTCTGGGCATGCTCAATAGAGCAAGCAGGATCCTGTCTATCAGCATGCCAGCGTTCACATGTGTTTGCATGCAGTATAGTCAGGATCCAGCAATTTGCAGTATTTGGAAGCAGCTCAAACACGCTACAAGTAGTGTTTTTGAAAAATGTTAAAAAACTGCAACTCGCTAAAACCTCACTATAACGCACGCAAACGCAGGTGAACGCATGTTGACGCGAGTCCATTGCAAATGCATTGAAATAAAAACGCATTTGCACTGGATCCGTTTTTGCGTTAAAAAAACGTTCAGGGCGCATGTTAAAAAAACGTAGTGTGAACGCAGCCTACATGGGACACCACCAGGCAAGAGAAGGTGAGGAGGAATCCTGTATAATCAAGACTGGAGGCAGGCTCATCTTTCCGGCGTACACGTCACATATCCCAGATAATAGAAGATATAAAAGGGGATTTTTGCCAAACAACGCATCATCCAGGAGGCATACACGTATGGCCAATATCACCTTTATGCCCATGTTAACTTTATAGCTATTAAAAAAAAAAAAAAAAAAAAGTGACATTTTCCCTTAAAGAGGACCCATCAGTTATAAAGGGAAAAAAAGGACAGTTGAAATTGTATGACTATTTAAATCTATGTGAGTTGTAAACCAGATGGAATATGGAATCAGTTACATAGGGTTTATTTTTTAACTTTACCCAGATGAGCACAGAATCTGTGGAGATTCTCGCCCTAGGGAAGTATTGCGAGGGAGAATGGATTTAACTGCATAATAAAGCAGAGTCTTTTGCTAAGATCTGGCCAGTTTCATCAAACTATCAAACTTTGCCTCAAACTGAATAATGTATTTGTATAATGTACATGTATATATACAGTGCCTTGCGAAAGTATTCGTCCCCCTTGAATTTATCAGTGTTTTCCCACATTTCAGGCTTTAAAGATAAAAATTTTAATGTCATGGTGAAAAATCAACAAGTGGGACACAATTGTGAAGTCAAACGAAATGTATTGCTTATTTAATTTTAAACTTTTGTAAAAAAAAAAAGAATAAACTGAAAATTGGGGCGTGCAATATTATTCAGCCCCTTTACTTTCAGTGCAGCAAACTCACTCCAGAAGTTCATTGAGGATCTCTAAATGATCCAATATTTTCCTAAATGACTGATGATGATAAATATAAGCCCCTGTGTGTAATCAAATCTCCATATAAATGCACCTGCTCTGTGACAGTCTCAGTGTTCTGTTTAAAGCACAGAGAGCATCATGTAGACCAAGGAACACAACAGGCAGGTCCGTGATACTGTTGTGGAGACGTTTATAGCTGGATTTGGTTACAAAAAGATTTCCACAACTTTAAATATCCCAAGAAGCACTGTGCAAGCGATCATATTGCAATGGAAGGAGTATCATACCATTGCAAATCTACCAAGACCCGGCCGTCCCTCAAAAATTTAATCTCAAACAAGGAAAAGACTGATCAGAGATGCACCCAAAAGGCCCATGATCACTCTGCATGAACTGCAGAGATCTACAGCTGAGGTGGGAGTGGGAGAGTGCCTATAGGACAACAATCAGCCGTACACTACACAAATCTCTCCTTTATGGAAGAGAGGCAAGAAGAAAACCACAAGCCACCTGGAGACACACCAAACATGTGGAAGAAGGTGCTCAGGTCAGATGAAACCAAAATCAAACTTTTTGGACACAATGCCAAACAATATGTTTGGCGTAAAAGAAACACAGATGACCCTGAACACACCATCCCCACTATCAAACATGGTGGTGGCAGCATCATGGTTTGGGTCTTCTCTTCTTCAACAGGGAAGATGGTTAAAATTGATGGGAAGAGGGATGGAGCCAAATACAGGACCATTCTTGAAGAAAACCTGTTGGAGTCTGCAAAAGACCTGAAACTGGGACAGAGATTTGTCTTCCAACAAGACAATGATCCCAAAGCAAAATCTACAATGGAATGGTTCACAAATAAACGTATCCAGGTGTTAGAATGGCCAAGTCACAGTCCAAACCTGAATCCAATTGAGAATCTGTGGAAAGAGCTGAAAACTGCTGTTCACAAATGCTCTCCATCCAATCTCACTCAGCTCCAGCTGTTTGCAAAGGAAGAATTGGCAAAAATTTCAGTCTCTCGATGTGCAAAACTGATAGAGACATACCCAAAAGGACTTGCAGCTGTAATCGCAACAAAAGGTGGCACTACAAAGTATTAACTTTAAGGGGCCGAATAATATTGCACACCCCACTTATCAGTTTATTATTTTTATAAGTTTAAAATAAGAAATAAATTTCATTCAACTTCACAATTGTGTCCCACTTGTTGATTCTTCACCATAATAATCTTTATGTTTCAAGCTTAAAATGTGGGAAAAGCTTGAAAAATTTAAAGGGGCCGAATACTTTTGCAAGGCACTGTACAATGCAGCATAGATAGAATATACAGTTTCTTTAAAAGGGTTTCTCTGCAAGAGAAAGCCGTAGCAGCTTGTAAAGCATTTGTCTGCTAAAAAGTACTCAGCTGCCTGCAAACTGAATTTCTGCCTACATACTGTATACAGCACACTAAGCAGAAATGGTGACAGAATTGTTGTTTCTAGCCTTCATCTCCTACTGCTTCGTAACATACAAGACTATCTTACATTTTTCCTACATAACTACACCCAGTAGGATTATAATTGCACCTCCAGTACACGCTGCACACTCACGCTCCACCCACATAGTAGTGTTCCAGAAAAGCAATAAGTCTCACAATGCTGAACCTCTGTGCAGCCTCGTAAAGGGAACCTGTCACCACTTTTATGGCGCATAAGCTGCGGCCACAACCACCAGGCTCTTATATACAGCATTCTAACATGCTGTATATAAGAGCCCAGGTCGCTGTGAGAACATAAACACTTTATAATACTTACCTAACGGTCGTGCAGTGGGCCATATGGGTGTCTCCGTTCTCCGATGCCGCCTCTTTCGGCCATCTTCGTCCTTCTGAAGCCTGTGTGCATGACGCGTCTACGTCATACACACTCGCCGATCCTGCGCAGGCACACTAAAATACTTTGATCTGCCCTGCCCTTGGTAGCAGCTACCAAGCAATCAGTTCCAGCAGGGTTAAGAATGAGACATTCCGAAAGTAACGTGAGCTAGCAAGCTTGAAGATTTAAAGGGTATTTATCACCTATAGTTTTACCATTTAAAATTTGATATTGATCATATGCATCTTACATGTGATGCTGTTAACAGCATTCAGATAAATGCTTTACAGCAGCCACATTTGATCATAAGAACCAGTGGTCTGGAGAGGACTAGCTGACTGCTATAGGTATTGTAGGCAACTGTGACTTGTGCAGGGAAGAGCAGCACTGTCCAATTACTGTGAATGGCAGATCTTTTCTTATCTGTATATAAGTGTTCGGGGTGCTTCACACACAGCGAGATCGCTACTGAGATCGCTGCTGAGTCACGTTTTTTGTGACCTCATTAGCGATCTCGCTGTGACACTGAGCAGCGATCTGGCCCCTGCTGTGAGATCGCTGCTCGTTACACACAGCCCTGGTTCGTTTTTTTATTGTTGCTCTCCCGCTGATAAGTACACATCGCTGTGTGTGACAGCGAGAGAGCAACAATCCTGAATGTGCAGGGAGCAGGAGCCGGCGTCTGACAGCCTGCGGTAAGCTGTAACCAAGGTAAACATCGGGTAACCAAGGTGGTTACCCGATATTTACCTTCGTTACCAGCCTCCGCAGCTCTCACGCTGCCAGTGCCGCCTCCTGCTCCCTGCACAGCTAAGCTAAGCGGTGTGCGCTGGTTACTAAGGTAAACATCGGGTAACCACACCCGATGTTTACCTTAGTTACCAGTGTCCACAGCTTCCAGACGCCAGCTCCGTGCAAGCGCAGCGTCGCTTGCACGTCGCTGCTGGCTGGGGGCTGGTCACTGGTCGCTGGTGAGATCTGCCTGTTTGACAGCTCACCAGCGACCATGTAGCGATGCAGCAGCGATCCTGACCAGGTCAGATCGCTGCTGCATCGCTAAAGTGTGAAGGTACCCTTAGCTTTCATTCTAATCCTGTGATGAGATGACTGGTGAAATGTCATCTGTACAAAAAGTGACAGAATTATAAGGCTATGTGCCCACGGGGACATTGTCCTGCGGATATATCCGCAAGACATTCCGCAGGTTCTCCCAGAAATCCGCAACAGAACTTTCTCTGTTTCAATGCTGCGTATGCACAGCGGAATGTCGTGCGGATATGGTGCGGGCATTCTGCATTGAGGATACAGTACCATGGCTTCGGCACTGCATCCTCAATGCAGAACAAGTGCTGCAGTGATCGGGGTGCTCATACTTACCTCCATCATGCAGCACCTCGCTTTCCGGCGGCCGGGTCACTGTCAAGCAGCGTCTGGTTCACTGTGCTGGAGGTGGGCGGGCCTGAACTAGCTCCGGCTGTCACATGACCGGAGCTCGTGCAGGCCCCGCCCACCTCTTCCTTCCTGTACCTGGCTGGATCCACCGCGCTGCTGTACACCGGACGGAGAAGTGACTCGGGTCTATCAAGGCAGGTAAGTATATGGGACCCTGCGGAGAAATCGGCAACAATAATTGACATGCTGCAGATTTTTCCGCACGAAAATCCTCACGATTTCCGCTGCGGAAAAATCCGCAGCGTGGACACAGCATTTCCCAAATGCCATAGAAATGGCTGGGGAGTAGCTGTGCTGCAGATTTCTGGAAAATCCGCGGATTTTACGCGAAAAATCCGCGGCAAAATCTGCGCATTTTCCGCAGCGTGGGCACATAGGCCAAGGCTTCGTGACCAGCATGAAAACACAGGATTTCAAGGGTTTCTTATGAAGAATAATCATGACATGAACAGTTTAATAAACATTAATATACTGTGTTTTAAAACAGTGCATAGCACACAATTGAACTTTGAGGGGAAATGGAACAGTAATTTCTGCTGATTTTGTTCATCGCACAGTTTACATGTAGTGAAATTCGATCCTATACATTGAAAGTATTTTCTTATGTTTTGCAAAAAAAAAAAACTACTGAATGCAAAAAAATTTTTCACTCTTTCTCCACTAGGGAAAGTCATAATATGATGATCTGCTTACAACTATTAAATCTGTTTATAGTTTGTGTACAAAAAACAAACAAACACAAAACGTGTCTCAAGTAGTGCTTTAACCCATTAATGGAGCCAATTTTGACATGAACCCTTTTATCCCTCGGCGATTTTCCATTTTTTTGTTTTAGTTTTTTCCTCCCTTTCTTCTTAGAGCCATAACTTTTATTTTTCTGTCAATATAGCCATATGAGGGCTTTTTTGAAGGACAATTTATACTTTTCAATGACACCACTAATTCTGTCCTATAATGTTCTGAGAAACGGGAAAAAAATCCAAATGTGGTGAAATTGCAAAAACATATTTCCACAATTGTTTTTTGTGTTCTTTACCATGCTTGCTATATGGTAAAACTGACCTGGCATTATGATTCCCCAGGTCAGTATGAGTTCATAGATGCCAACAAACACGTATATTTTACTTTTAACCAAGTGGTGGAAAAAGATACAGAAATGTGTCCAAAAAAAGAACCGCGTTTTTCCGAGACCCGTAGTGTTCTCATTTTTCGGGATCTGAGGCTCAGTGACTGCTTATTTTTGAGTCTTGAGCTGATGTTTTTAATTATACCATTTTTTGCATAGATGCGATGTTCTGATCGCCTGTTATATTTTAAAGGGGTGGTTCACCCATTTTTTTTATTTTCTCTATGAGTTGTACTTACCATTACAGGTCTTTTCTCCATTGGCTTCTATTTCCAGTTCTGGCACTGAGCGGCGCTATCCTGCACGCTCAGTGCCTGTCACATGACCCCCTGGTGCTGCGGCCGCTAGTATAGTCTTACGTCCCGTCAATTACGGGCTCTCAAACTATACGGGTACGTCACAGGATGCTGGCGCCATTCACAGTGATTGACAGGGCTGTGGGCAGTGACTACCGCACGTCACAGCCCAGCATCGAGGGGAGGTTCCGGAGGATGGCACAGTGTGGAGCGGTGGCGTCCGGCAGATGGTGAGGCACGGGATGTCTGTGTGGCGTACAGGAAGGGGGGGGGTATCTGATCACACTCTTCACCTGCCCGCTCTGCTGCGATGTCAGGAGAGCGGGCGGTGTGATCATGTGCGCTCCTCCCAGCAGCACTACAGGACGCAGCAAGACACTGACAGGCTGGTCCCATGCAGCACCGCATGTGTCAGAATAGAGCATGTCACCGTTCTGCTTTGTCACCTGTCCTGCTGCATGGGACCAACTGTCTCCACTCTGTCACCTGCACCACAAGTCACAGAGTGGAGCAAGTTGGTGACAGAGCACCTCCCCCCTCCCCCTCCCCCTCTTCTCCCACTCCCCCTGTCCCCCTCTTCTCCCACTCCCCTCTGTCCCCCTCTTCTCCCCTCGCTCCTTCTCCCCCCGCTCCCTTTCTCGCTCTCTCTCTTTTCCCTCGCTCTCTCCTGGCATGGTCAGTACAGAAATCTCTCGATCGTGGAGGGGTGAGAGGGAGTAATACACATGGAGTCCCTACTGTGTATGTGTATTTATTTTTAATAAAGTATTTTTCTCTGTGTGGTGTCTTTTTTTTAACCCTTTATTGGAGATTCTTAATGCCGGGGCAAACTTGGCCTGATATTAAGAATCTCTGGCTTTATACCAGCTGGTAAAACATAGCTGGCATTAACCCCTTATTATCCAGTGTGCCACCTGCCACCAGGGCCACTGGAAGAGTTGGATACAGGGAGAGATGATGGCGCTTCTATGAAAGCGCCATTTTCTGGGGCGGCTGTGGACTGCAATTCGCAGCAGAGGCGCCCAGAAACCTCAGGCTAACCTGTGTTGCGGATTACAATCCCCAGCTGCCTAGTTGTACCTGGCTGGACACAAAAATATGGCGAAGCCCATGTCATTTGTTTTTTTAATTATTTCATGAAATAAGTGAAATAATTAAAAAAAAAAAAAAACTGGCTTCCCTATATTTTTGGTTCCCAGCCGGGTACAAATAGGCAGCTGGAGGTTGGGGGCAGCCCGTACCTGCCTACTGTACCTGGCTAGCGTACAAAAAATATGGCGAAGCCCACGTCATTTTTTAAAACAGTTATTAGGCAAAACCCTTTATATAAAAAGCAGCAGGGGTTAGCAGCCAGTAGCTGCTTGGGTTACACAGCAATAGAAAATGCAGCGGGAGACCACACTTTTTTACCTAGGGTTAGGTTTATATGATTTTTTATTTTTTTATTTTTAATGAATTTTTTAAAAAAATAAATAAAATAGATATGGGCGTCGCCCACCGAGCACCAGAGCATTTTACTGCTCATTCATCACTACTCCTGACCACAGTGCCAGCAGAACAAGTAATCAGATGACTTCTGTGTCGGCCGATTACTTGTTCTGTGTCCCCCTGCATCCATCGCAGCTTATGCGGGCTGTGAGGTCACCTGAGTTCAGTCCAGCACTGGAGTCAGCTGATCTGAACTTCAGCCCGCACACGCTGCGATGGATGCAGGGGGACACAGAACAAGTAAGGTCTAAGCCACACGGCGAGAAAAACAGTGCGAGTGCAGTGCGATAAAACATTGCATTCCATTCGGACCAATATTAGCCTGTGTGTCAGTGCACATGAGCAATTATTTTCTCAGCCCAAATTGGACCGAGAAAACAATCGCATCGTGCTGCAATTGTAATGCAAGACTCTTCCTCTTTTACCCATTGAAGTGAATGGGGTGAGAGAAAAATCGCACTGCACTTGCGGTACATCGGTGTACCCCCCGCACAGCTCGCACAGTCGGACCTCAGTCGCAGGGACACACGCATGACACTCAGCTCTGCTGTACTGAGCGTGAGCCGACTGTAATGCGAGGGGATCGCAGTAATCCCCGTGTGGCCCCAGCCTAATCGGCTGACAGTTGAGTCAGCTGATCTGAACTCAGGTGAACTCCTGTACACACAGCCCGCACACTGTCACATGTGATTGGCAGCAGGCAGTGACTGCTGTTAAGGCTACCTTCACATGACCGTTACGTTTTTGCGGGCCGCAAAAAAACGGTACTTTTTTTCCACGGATGCATCCGTGTGGCATCCGTGTGCCTTCCTTTTTTTGCATACCGCAAAAAACGGAAGCAGCAAGAAAGATAAATAGATGAGTAGATATAGAGATGGATATAGAGAGAGCGATAGAGGGATGAATGAATGAATAGAGGGATAGATAGATGAGAAAGACATATATAATGTCCCACCTCCCTGCATATTCTAAGCTGGCACCCTTTTGTGACTTTCATGTGGCACTAAGGTGCTTAGCTTTGTATTTAGCCAAAAAATAAAAAAAAATGACGTGCGATCCCCCTATCTTTTGTAGCCAGCTATGGTAAAGCAAACGACTGTAGCCTGCAAACCACAGCTGGCAACTTCACCTTGGCTGGTAATCCAAAACAGAGGGCACCCCACGCTATTTTAAATTAAATAAATAATTTAAAACAAAAACACGGAGTCCCCCCCCCAAATTCGATCACCAGCCAAGGTAAAGCGGACAGCTGTGGTCTGGTATTCTCAGACTAGGGAGGTCCACTGTTATTGGACACTCCCCAGCCTAAAACTAGCAGGCTGCAGCCGCCCCAGAAGTGGCGCATCCATTAGATGCACCAATCCAGGTGCTTTGCCCCAGCTCATCCCGTTGCCCTGGTGCGGTGGCAAACGGGGTAATATATGGGGTCGATACCAGATGTGTAATGTCACCTGGCATCAAGCCCTGGGGTTATTGATGTCAGGCGTGTATCAGATACCCGACATCACCAACCCAGTCAGTAATAAAAAAAAAAAAAAAAATAGACAAACATTTTTATTTGAAAAAACACTCCCCAACACATTCCCTCTTTCACCAATTTATTAAAAAGAAAAACATCCAGGTCTGGTGTAATCCAAGGGGGTCCCACGACGATCCATACCATAGTCAATGTCCCAGTCAATGAAGAACAGAATGTTCCCTATTGGCTGGGAGAGCCGTGCAGTGACCTGAGCTACCATCAATAGGTCAGCCCAGGTCACTGCAGGGCACGACGAGTGATGCTGTCAGGAGGTTAGCGAGGTACATTACCTGCGATGATCGCTGAACTGACAGCACCTGTCACTGAGTTCAATGACCGCAGCCTTCACAAACCAAGTATCGTAAGCGGCCCGTGACATCACCACTAGTCACAGTCTCGGGTCGACAGCGAGAGGTGATGTAACAAACGGCGGGCATAGAAGGTAGTGACGACAGCTGACGTCAGGAGTGCAGGACTTCATCAACGCAGGTGATGAACTTACTAACCTCCTGACGGTAGCGCTTGTCACCCCCGCGGCTGCTGACACTGCAGTGCGGGCAACTGCTGACACTGCTGTGCGGGCAGCCACGGGGCTGGGGCTGGAGCGGGACACAGACTGCACGGGCACCCAACGGAAGTCACATGGAAGTGCTTCCGTGTTGCTTCCGGGAATTTTGCGGGCCCATTGACTTGTATTGAATCACGGTTCGTTATTACGGAACAGAATAGGACATGTTCCATAATAACGGAGCAAAAATACAGCATCCGATGTGTTTTTTTTTGTAGGATCGGATGCACATGGAGGTGCTACCGTGTGCCATCCGATCCTACACAAGAAACATTGAAAAGATGGTCCTGCCCGTGGGTCCGCAAAAAAACAGGAACTGACCAGGACAAATGGAACGGTCATGTGAATGAGCCCACCTGCAGCTATTGCAGCGTGTGCGAGCTGTGAGATCAGGAGTCAGCTGACTCCAGTGCCGGCCGATAAATTCTGTGTCCCGCTGCAGAAGGATCCGGTAAAATAACGGTTGCATGCGTTGCACATTTAATCCACAGGATCCAGTCATATGCGGTTTGCGGTTGTTTGCCTACAGGAAAAAAACGCTGATGTGAAAGTAGCCTGCAAAATGCATGCCACACGAATGATACGGACGACACACAGACTAGGCAAGAGGGAAAAAAAAGCAATCTCATGACCCCTTCATTTTTTTTTCCCCCAATTATTTTTTTCACATGTTGCGCCGGCTAATAATCATAATTTCTGTACACACACACACACACACACACACACACACACCACTGTATATGCACACAATACACCACACACACCACACACTGTATATACACACACAACACACCACACACTGTATATACACACACTATGAACTATATGAGAACAAGCTGAAGATAGCCGCTTTCTTCCCCTGGTTGTGCAGAGCTGGGAGCTTTGGCTGTCTGCGTGATTGCTCTCAGTGCATCCACAGGGAAGAGGCAGGGAGGAAACTTTGGGAGGAGAGCAGAGTGGGTCTTTTAGACACAGTGGGTGTGTTAGATAATTTAGGCACAGCCCTAGAGCCACAAAGAATTATGGGAGTTGTAGTAACTGAACCCAGGAAGTCAGAAGAGAGATTAACCCCATCAGAGCTGGAGCCTGCAATGAGGATGTGCTGCTAGTGCACAATAAAAGGTAATATAGCTGAAAAAAGATGATAGATGTGTGGAGAGGCACATAACAGCAAGATTTATCAGAAAAAAAAAAAAAAATCAGTTTTGGTAACTGGACAACTTCTTTAATGCTTTGTTGCGGCGACCAAAAATAAACATTTTTGGAGTTTGGAATTTTTTTTCTCGCTATGCCGTGTACTGATCAGATTAATTGATTTTATATTTTGATAGATTGGCCATTTCTGAATGCGGCAATAGTAGGTGTATATTTTATTATTTTATTCTCAATAGGGCAAAAGGGGGGTGATTGGAACTTATTTTTGTATTTTTTAAAAATTACAGTCCACCGAAGAATGATTTTCAGTTATTGTCGCTATTTTTAAAGTGATCAGTATTATTCATTGGATAGCAGCAATAACGTGACCGGGGACTCTGAAAACCGGCCCACATTGTGTTCTCCAGAAACTCCAGAGATTTTCCAAAGCTGAGTGGCGCTATTTACTTTTTACTAAGCACCATTAAAAAAAGCAGCGATAAGCAATAACTACCCGTAATGGTGACTGTTACAAGACGCATCAGTGGTCATAACAGGGTTAAAAACAAAATTATACCTATACATTTTATTGGCAAAACAAAATGTTCCTAAATCCGCCGCCACTACCGGCAGGAGTTGTGGAAACCGTAATACACCAAGAAATGCTGCTTCTGTAACTTGTCAGATAAGCCGATAGCATAGCTTAATTAGATATACTTTTGCGTTACTTACATTAAAGTGGTTTTCCCATAAACTAAGTAAATTGTAAAGTTGATTTTAATCAATAGATCTTGGAATAATAATTTCTACAACTAAATGTGTGTTAAAAAAAAAATGTTCCTGTGCGGACAATCTTATATAAACTACTCACAAAAAGTTAGGGAAATTTGATTTTCAGGCGAAATGAGAGTATGATGAAAATGCACTCTAACCTTTAGGTGAACCTAATGTGACTCTCCAAGCTGTTGAATACACATGTCCAACAGTTAAATATTTCAGTAATTTGCTGTTCTCTAACAAGGAGCTTCATGGCAAAATTCATAACAGGTGTTTGATCGCCCAATCGCCCAATCATTTTTTTGGTTCAATTAGAATTAGCATTTAAACTGTCCTTATGCTGCTCACATTTTGACATGAGACCAAGACGACACCTAACAATTGATCTTCACCGATGAAAGTTGATTCATCCAGAGCAGAGAAGGGAATTTTGTTACTTACCGTAAATTCCTTTTCTTCTAGCTCTTATTGGGAGACCCAGACGATTGGGGTATAGCTACTGCCCTCCGGAGGCCACACAAAGCACTACACTAAAAAGTGCAAGGCCCCTCCCCTTCTGGCTATACCCCCCCGTGGTATCACGGGTACTCCAGTTTTAGTGCCAAAGCAAGAAGGAGGAAGCCAATAACTGGTTTAAACAAATTAACTCCGAGAAACATCGGAGAACTGAAAAAACCGTTCAACATGAACAACATGTGTACCCGCAAACAACAAAAAAATCCCGAAGGACAACAGGGCGGGTGCTGGGTCTCCCAATAAGAGCTAGAAGAAAAGGAATTTACGGTAAGTAACAAAATTCCCTTCTTCTTCAGCGCTCTATTGGGAGACCCAGACGATTGGGACGTCCAAAAGCTGTCCCTGGGTGGGTAAAGAAATACCTCATGTTAGAGCTGCAAAAAAACAGCCCTCCCCTACGGGGATGTCACTGCCGCCTGCAGGACTCTTCTACCTAAGCTGGCATCCGCCGAAGCATAGGTATGCACCTGATAATGCTTGGTGAAAGTGTGCAGACTGGACCAGGTTGCTGCCTGGCACACCTGTTGAGCCGAAGCCTGGTGACGTAATGCCCAGGACGCACCCACGGCTCTGGTTGAGTGGGCTTTTAGCCCTGAAGGAACCGGAAGCCCCGCAGAGCGGTAGGCCTCTAGAATTGGTTCTTTGATCCATCGAGCCAGGGTGGCTTTAGAAGCCTGCAATCCCTTGCGCGGACCAGCGACAAGGACAAAAAGTGCATCGGAACGGCGTATGGGCGCCGTTCGGGAGATGTAGATTCTGAGTGCTCTCACCAGATCTAGCAAACGTAAGTCCTTTTCATACCGGTGAACCGGATGAGGGTAAAAGGAAGGCAAGGATATATCCTGATTAAGATGAAACGAGGATACGACCTTGGGGAGAAACTCCGGAATGGGGCGCAGCACTACCTTGTCCTGGTGGAACACCAGGAAAGGAGCCTTGGATGACAAAGCTGCCAGCTCAGACACTCGCCGAAGCGATGTGATCGCGACAAGAAACGCCACTTTCTGTGACAGTCGAGAAAAGGAAACGTCCTTTAGAGGCTCGAAGGGCGTCTTTTGCAGAGCAACAAGTACTCTGTTCAGATCCCATGGATCTAACGGCCGCTTGTACGGGGGCACAATATGACAGACCCCCTGTAGGAACGTGCGCACCTTAGGAAGACGTGCTAGACGCTTCTGAAAAAACACAGACAGTGCCGAGACTTGCCCTTTAAGGGAACTGAGCGACAAGCCCTTTTCCAACCCCGATTGCAGGAAGGAAAGAAAGGTGGGCAATGCAAATGGCCAAGGGGATACTCTCTGTGCAGAGCACCAAGATAAGAAAATCTTCCACGTCCTGTGGTAGATCTTAGCAGACGTTGACTTCCTAGCCTGTCTCATTGTGGCTACGACTCCTTGAGATAATCCTGCAGACGCTAGGATCCAGGACTCAATGGCCACACAGTCAGGTTCAGGGCCGCAGAATTCTGATGGAAAAACGGCCCTTGGGACAGTAAGTCTGGTCGGTCTGGCAGTGACCACGGTCGACCGACCGTGAGATGCCACAGATCCGGATACCACGATCTCCTCGGCCAGTCTGGGGCGACGAGTATGACGCGGCTGCAATCGGATCTGATCTTGCGTAACACTCTGGGCAAGAGTGCCAGAGGTGGGAAGACGTATGGGAGCCGGAACTGCGACCAATCTTGAACTAATGCGTCTGCCGCCAGAGCTCTTTGATCGCGCGACCTCGCCATGAATGCCGGGACCTTGTTGTTGTGCCGGGACGCCATTAGGTCGACGTCCGGCACTCCCCATCGGCGACAGATTTCCTGAAACACGTCCGGGTGAAGGGACCATTCCCCTGCGTCCATGCCCTGGCGACTGAGGAAGTCTGCTTCCCAGTTTTCTACGCCGGGGATGTGAACTGCGGATATGGTGGAGGCCGTGGCTTCCACCCACATCAGAATCCGCCGGACTTCCTGGAAGGCTTGCCGACTGCGTGTCCCCCCTTGGTGGTTGATGTATGCCACCGCTGTGGAGTTGTCCGACTGAATTCGGATCTGCCTTCCTTCCAGCCACTGCTGGAAGGCTAGTAGGGCAAGATACACTGCTCTGATTTCCAGAACATTGATCTGAAGGGTGGACTCCTGCGGAGTCCACGTCCCCTGAGCCCTGTGGTGGAGAAACACTGCTCCCCACCCTGACAGACTCGCATCTGTCGTGACCACTGCCCAGGATGGGGGCAGGAAGGATCTTCCCTGAGACAATGAGGTGGGAAGGAGCCACCATTGTAGAGAGTCCTTGGCCGTCTGGGAAAGAGAGACTTTCCTGTCCAGGGACGTTGACTTCCCGTCCCATTGGCGGAGAATGTCCCATTGAAGTGGGCGCAGATGAAACTGCGCAAAGGGAACTGCTTCCATGGCTGCCACCATCTTCCCGAGGAAGTGCATGAGGCGCCGTAAGGGGTGCGACTGGCCCTGAAGGAGGGATTGCACCCCTGTCTGTAGTGACCGCTGCTTGTTCAGCGGAAGCTTCACTCTCGCTGCTCGAGTATGGAACTCCATGCCAAGATACGTTAGTGACTGTGTCGGAGACAGATTCGACTTTGGAAAGTTGATGATCCATCCAAACGTCTGTAGAGTCTCCAGTGTAGCATGTAGACTGAGTTGGCATGCCTCTTGAGAGGGTGCCTTGACAAGTAGATCGTCTAGGTAAGGGATCACCGAGTGTCCCTGAGAGTGCAAGACTGCTACCACTGCCGCCATGACCTTGGTGAAAACCCGTGGGGCTGTCGCCAGACCGAATGGCAGAGCTACGAACTGAAGATGTTCGTTTCCTATCACAAAACGTAGAAAACGTTGATGTTCTGTAGCAATTGGCACGTGGAGATAAGCATCTTTGATGTCTATTGAGGCAAGGAAGTCTCCTTGAGACATTGAGGCCACGACAGAGCGGAGGGTTTCCATCCGGAACCGCCTGGCGTGCACATGTTTGTTGAGCAGCTTTAGATCCAGAACAGGACGGAACGAGCCGTCCTTTTTTGGAACCACAAAGAGATTGGAGTAAAACCCTCGCCCTTGTTCCTGAGGCGGTACAGGAACCACTACTCCTTCCGCTCTTAGGGAGTCCACCGCCTGCAGCAGGGCATCTGCTCGGTCTGGATGTGGGGAGGTTCTGAAGAACCGAGCTGGAGGACGAGAACTGAACTCGATTCTGTACCCGCGCGACAAAATGTCTGTCACCCACCGGTCTTTGACCTGTGCCATCCAAATGACGGAAAAGCGGGAGAGCCTGCCCCCGACCGGAGATGCGGAGGGGGGGAGCTGGAAGTCATGAGGTGGCCGCTTTGGAAGCGGTTCCTCCATTTGCTTTCTTGGGGCGCGCGTGAGCCCGCCAGGAATCTGAGCTTCTTTGCGTCCTCTGAGTCCCTTTGGACGAGGAGAATTGTGTCTTGCCCGAACCTCGAAAGGACTGAAACCTCTGCTGCCACTTTTTCTGCTGAGGTTTGCTTGTTCTGGGCTGGGGTAAAGAAGAGTCTTTACCCTTGGACTGTTTAATGATGTCAGCCAATGGTTCGCCAAACAGTCTATCTCTAGATAAAGGCAGGCTGGTTAAACATTTTTTGGAACCAGCATCTGCTTTCCAGTCCTTTAACCACAAGGCTCTGCGCAAAACTACCGAATTGGCGGACGCCATTGAGGTGCGGCTGGTAGATTCTAGGACCGCATTGATAGCGTAAGACGCGAACGCGGACATCTGCGAGGTAAGGGACGCCACTTGCGGCACCGCTGGATGTAAGATAGCATCCACTTTTGCTAAACCAGCTGAAATAGCTTGGAGTGCCCATACGGCTGCGAATGCTGGAGCAAACGACGCGCCGATAGCTTCATAGACAGATTTTAACCAAAGGTCCATCTGTCTGTCATTGGCATCCTTAAGTGAAGCGCCATCCTCCACTGCAACTATGGATCTAGCTGCAAGTTTGGAAATCGGGGGGTCAACTTTTGGACACTGGGTCCAGCGCTTGACCACATCAGGGGGAAAAGGAAAACGTGTATCCTTAGAACGTTTAGAGAAACGCCTTTCTGGATGAGCGTCGTGTTTCTGGATTGACTCTCTGAAGTCAGAGTGATCCAAGAAAGCACTTAATTTACGCTTGGGATAGAGGAAACGAAACTTCTCCTGCTCTGCAGCTGCCTCCTCTGCTGAAGGGGCTGGGGGAGAAATATCTAACAGTCTATTGATGGCTGAGATAAGATCGTTTACCATGGCGTCCCCATCCGGGGTATCCAGATTGAGAGGGGTTCCAGGATAAGACTCCTGATCACTCTCATCAGACGCATCACAGGGAGACTGATTGCGCTGAGACCCTGAGCAGTGTGATGACGTTGAGGGTCTTTCCCAGCGAGCTCGCTTAGGGTGGCTGGGGCTATCATCTGAGTCATAATACTCAGCCTGTGAAGCCGGGGACCCCCTTGCAGTCTGGATTAAATCCAACTGAGGGGGATTAGAGGACAGAGACCTCGCCGTGTCCATAGACTGAGCCCCAGGCATGGATTGCAAAGTTTCAAGGATTTTTGCCATAGTCACAGACATACTACCCGCAAAAACTGCAAAGTCTGTCCCTGACACCGGGGCAGGACTTACAGGCGTCTCAGCCTGGGTCACTATCTCTCCTGACTCCGGCTGGCGAAGCAGCACCGGGTCTGAGCATTGCACACAATGGGGGTCCTTGGAGCCTGCTGGTAGAGCAGCCCCACATGCAGCACACGCAGTGTACACAGCCCTAGCCTTGGCAGCCTTGCGTTTTGCGGATGACATGTTGCTGCCTCCTCAGAGTGATCTGGGTATACAGCCAGGAAGCGACCTCACAGTGCAAGCAATAAGGAAATATATATATATGTCCAGTGACACAGTACACCAATACACACTGAGGCACTAGAGGGGCCAGCTGAAAAGCCGCTTACCGCCCGCTTAAGAGCGGGTGTGTGATCTCCAAAGCCCCCTAGTCCAGGTCTCCCAGAGCCTTGCGTCCTTCCTCCAGCCAGACATGCATGTAATGGCTGCCGGCGTCCTGAGAGAGGAGGGGGGGCGGGCCCTGGGCGTTCCTGGCTAAGAGCGGGAAGCCTGCTTCCCTCTGTGCCTAGTGAGAGGGCTGGAGCATGTAAATCAGGCTCCAGCCCTCGTCGCTGCCGTGAAACAGCGTCTCTCCCCTACCCTGATTGACAGGGTGGGGGCGGGAACGAATCGGAGCTGCCGGCGTCCTAGGCCGCAAAAGCCGGGGACTAGATTTATAAACGCCACCGCCGTAAAAGCGCGGTCGGCGTGTCCCCGGCGAACTAAAAGTCACAGCAGCGCCGCCGGTCCAGCGGGGGTCGGCGCTGCGTTCCCACACACAGAAAAAAGTCCCCCAGTTAAACTGTAGGAACACTAGCTCTAGCGTTACGGTCCCCGGCGCACTACAACACCCAGCCAGCCCGGAGTGTGTCTGTGCCTGCCGGGGACACAGAGTACCTGTATGATGCAGGGCCATGTCCCTGATGGTACTCCTGCTCGGCATCCACCAGGTTCTATGGGTCTGTGGATGGAGCCCGGCGTCAGAGCTTTGAGGCCGGCAGGATCCCACTTCCACAGAGCCCTACAAGGGAATGTGGAAGGAAAACAGCATGTGGGGCTCCAGCCTCTGTACCAGCAATAGGTACCTCAACCTTACAACACCATCAACGGGTGAGAAGGGAGCATGCTGGGGGCCCTATATGGGCCCTCTTTTCTTCCATTCGAAATAGTCAGCAGCTACTGCTGACTAAAATCTGTGGAGCTATGCGTGGATGTCTGACCTCCTTCGCACAAAGCTTGAAAACTGGAGTACCCGTGATACCACGGGGGGGTATAGCCAGAAGGGGAGGGGCCTTGCACTTTTTAGTGTAGTGCTTTGTGTGGCCTCCGGAGGGCAGTAGCTATACCCCAATCGTCTGGGTCTCCCAATAGAGCGCTGAAGAAAGTGATGGTCGCCAATGAGGTTGAAGGCGTTAAGGAGAGCTCTATGCTTTAGACACGGTTTTCACCAGATGAGCCTTTGGTGGTGGTGTTACAATATGGGCAGGTGTGTCTAGTCTATACAGAACTGCCCTACACTTTGTGAACTGTACAATTACAAGACCCTAATACTTAATATCATCAATTCAGTCATTGTGCCTCTGCACAAACACAGGCCTAATTTTATCTTCACATACGACAATGCTGCAGCTCATCGAGGTCGCATCATTAGAGAATGGCTGCTGGAGACTCGAGTACCTCAAATGGAGTGGCCTGCTCTTTCAGCAGACCTGAATCCCAAAGAAAACCTATGGAGTCACTGTGTACAGGCTCATAACTCTGCACCCCAGAACCTCAAATAAAGGGCGGCCTTTAAGAGTGGGACGCCATGCCTCAGCAGACAGTAACTCTACTTGTGAAAAGCAGGAGTTGTTATTGTCAAGCTGTAATTGATGGTCAAGGCTCCATGACAAGTTCTTGAGACATTGACTTTTTTGTGGGATGTATACCCACCACTGTTTGCTATTGTTTCAATTGTTTGAGATTAGGAAATCACCATTACATGGTTTTACTTATATGCACTACTTTCATGATATCACTGTAGCATGGACTTTTTAGGTTTTCCGTGAATTTCATCCGAAAGCCAAATATCCCTAACTATGTGAGTAGTGAATGTGTGCCTGCTATGTAATATGTAATGGCCGTGTGACTGTACAAGGACATGTACTATCACAATAACAGTTGCATTCAAGCAAGAGGGAAAAAAAAAGCTTAAGGATGCAAACCGTGAACGCAGGAAGGTGAACATGCATTACCCCTTCAAAAAAAATTTGAAAATATATTTTAGAAGAAAAAAAAAAAAAAGATACTTGGATAAAAGGAGTCAATTTTATTTGAACCCAGTTACCATGTTACGGTGAATCTCTCAAATGAGTCCTAAAATAGTGAATGCCTTTCTGTGTCAAACCTGACCTCATATGGACTGGAAAAGGACCTGCTAACAGAGCATTAAAGCTACCTAAAGTAACTGGGAGTGCAGAGAGGGCATGACCCCATAATAAAAAATAGACAAACTGTCCCACGTACAGTTTTTCCCAAACACTGACTCAGAAGCTTTTTCTTGCCCATACTTTGAAGCCTTTGCATGGCCTTTGGTGGATGATTTTGGTGTCATTAGATTGGTTAGAAATTAATGGACACTAAGCTGTGATTGGCTGCTGTGGGCAAAGAAGATTTTCTTAACCCAGCTTTAAGATGTGGTGGTAGAGCATCCAGTCATCGCATGTCTTTCATTTGGCCTCAGCAGAATAAATGAGAACTGCGCTGTGATTGGTAGTGGACTGTACAGATTTTTTTTTTGGTCACAGTTCATTAGTGTGGTGTTGTCCATAGCAACCAGAGCACAGCTTTCACTTTACCTCAGCCGTATAAGAAATTAAAGCTGCGCTGTGATTGGTTAAGAGAAGATAGATTTTCTTTTACACAGAGTGCATAAGAGTGTGCTGCTGTGCTTACCACGATTCCTTTCAGGATTTAGTGGTTGTGGTGGATTTAGCTTCTGTTTATAACATGATAAAAATGGCTACAAGGGGGTGTCATAATTCACCCGAAACTTTTGCGGTTTTGTGGTAAAGAAACATTCTGAACATTATAGATGTCGTTAGAAAAGTGTATTAATTATATTTTGGAGTAAAACTAAGTGATCAGGACACGTCGTGGCTCCACATGTAGTGTGTTCTGTTTGTGTAGAACTATGATAGTGGTCTAAAGAGGAGAAAGCTTTCGTAGTGGTCTAAAGAGAGGAAAGCTTTAGTTTTGGCGTACCTATGATCTGGAGGGAACTGCAAATCACGGTGAGGACTGCTACTTTTGTATGTGCAACATGGAAGGATCCAACCTTAGAAATAAGGAGATTCTATACCTGACCTCCCATCAGCGATTCGCTCTGTACCTCACAGTCCAGGAATACCTGTCCCTTCACCGCCGGAGAAACGAAGATACAGGATTCAGAACATAAAAAGCAGGATTCTGATGTACATTTTCATGCCAGTCCAAAAGAGCCACAGCTTTTTTCACACCTCAAATTAAACGATATTGTCAGAAACTTGGACTTTCCTAAACATTCTGCAGAACGTTTAGGTTCTATATTAACACCTTCACAACCTTGGACTTCCACATTCATCCTAGAAATGGAGTAGTTCCCAACCTAAGACATATGTATTCATCCTGGCAATCACAAGGGCATCGTCGCTGTGTCCGGCGCAATTGCCGCCAGGGACTCTGATTTCCCGACAGCAGAGTTCCGGCCATTACAGCCAAAAGTGGTGCGGTAGATATAAACTGCTAGACACAATTTGCCATAGGAAACCAAATTAACCCCCATAACGACTGCCTAACGTCTCAAAACGTCGGACTTGTAGGGTACTTATTTTGTTCCAACACTTTGAGACGCTCTTTCAAATTAAGCCTGTAGGGCCCCTAGCGACGGAAAATCTCCGGGATTTCAGCTACCTGGGGTAGCTGAGACCCTGGAGATCATGATTCAGGCTGGTTTTTCCGGGCCCCAGTCATGTGATAACCGGTATATACCGTACACCGATGATCACGTTAAAGTAAATGACAGCGCCAGTAATATAAAACGATTTCTCTCTTACCTGTCATGATCAAACATGTCAGATAGGAGATAAATCTGCTATTTTTTGAGTGTAAGTGTAAGAGGTTTTCCAGGGCCTTTGTGGTACCAGTAACATGAAACCCCCTATATTTCCGTTAACTGCTGACGGACCTGAGTGGGACCATATGTTTTTGTGGGTTAAGTTGAATGCTATTCGAGAACAGAAGATTGTGGATCAGTCAACATTTATCCTGTGATCTATGCTGAGCGCTTACATCAGGGTTTCAATCTACATCTTCGAAATATGTAATTCAAGTGAAACCCCCAACAGATCCATTCACTAATTAGGCAGCAGAGTTACTCTCGACTCTGTTCAGCGGTGTTTGTCTTTTCAAAGGTGAACAAAACTACTGTTGATCTCACTTTTGTGCACGCCTAAAAAGACTTGTAAAAAGATGGACTCCGTCAGACCACAGGTGAGACGTGAGGTCAAAGTGACTCAGTTTGTCTCATTACAGTAAATTTTCAGTTGGGAATTTTGTCGTAACAAATTTTTTCTGACATTTAGAATTGACTTTGTTTACACTGTTCACCGTGCGGTATAGGTGATTAGATGCCTTTATTTCTCCAGTCAGTACAATTACAGCGATACCAGATTTAGTTATTTTAGGTTTGGCTGCTATCACACTAAACGCTTTTTTTTTGTTTACATAATAAAGGTGTTAAGGCTATAGTTTTTTGAGGTTTTTTTTCTGCCGACAGTCATGTGTGGGCTTGTTTTTTGCGGGATTAGTTAGAGTTTTTATTGGTACCACAATTCTCGAAGGCTTTTTGTGAAGCAGAATCATGAAGAAACAGAAATTCAGGAATGTTGGTGTTTTACCCCAGCGTAAAAGTTAAGGCAGCTTTATTCTTCGGGTCTGTAAGGTTACAGCGATACATTTATAAAATGTAAAATTTTATTTTTTGTTCATCACCCAACAGTATAAAATGTTGTTACACACCTGTAGTGTCAATATGCTCACTGCACCCCCTGGATGAATGAATTCATTTAGGGGTGCAGTGTGTAAAATGGAGTAAACTTGTGGGGTGTTTCTGATGTTATGGCACCTCATGGGCTCTGCAACATGTGACATGACACCCACAAAGCATTCCAGCTAAATCTGAACTCAAATACAGCGCTCCATCCCTTCACTTTGTACTGTGCCTTAAAAGTAGTTTTCGACCACACATGGAATATTGGCGAACTAAGGAGAAATTGCACAACAAATTGTAAGGTGCATTATCTCCTGTTCCCCAAGTGAATTTGAAAAAGTTAGGGTTGAAGCTACATTTTTGTGGTTAAAAATGTATTTCTTCATTTTCACGGCTTAACGTTATAAAATTCTGTGAAGCACCTGGTGGTTCAAGGTGCTCACCACACATCTAGATAAATTCCTTAAGGGGTCTAGTTTAAAAAATGGGGTTGCTTGTGTGGGCGCCCCACTGTTAAGACACATCAGGGACTCTCCAAACGGGACATGGCGCCCGCTAACAATTCGTGACAATTTTGCACTCTAGAATTCAAATGCTGCTCCTTCCCTTCCCACCCCTGACATTCACCCAACCAGTAGATTTCCACTACATATGGGGTATTGGCATTCTCAGAGGAAATTGTACAATTAATTGTATGCTGCATTTTCTCTGGTTACCCTTGTGAAAATGCAAAATTTCAGTAATATTTTGTGAGAAAGTAAAATTCATTTTTTCCTTCCACATTGCCTTAGTTCCTGTGAAGGACCTAAAGGGGTAATAAACTTCTTGGGTGTGATTCTGAGTACTTGGAGGTGTGCAGCTTTAAGATTGGTGTCACTTTTGGGTATTTTCTGTCACCTATGCCTTTTACAGTCAATTCAAATGTGATGTGGTCCCAACATAAAAAAAAGTACTTTTTTTGTTTTATAAGACGCACCCCAAATTAAGAGAAAAAAAAAAAAAAAGGGGTCTTAGCGCTGCCCTCGGGCTGCGGTCTCAGCTCTGCCCTGGAGCTGCGAGGCAATTCTGACAACGTCAGCAATGAGGATTTTAAACAAATGGCGCCCGGAGGCGGCGTGTGCAGATGAGATCTTGAGCCGACCGCGTCATATGTGCACGCGCCAACTCTGGGGCCATTATTTGAAGTAATCACTGCCGAAAACTTCAGAATGGCCAGTGCCTCACCGGCCGCTGTACAGAGAAGCACAGCATTGCCCCTGTCTCCTGTGATCCCTTTTCCACGACCCCCAGTAAGCTACATTCGTATTTTTAGACGCACCCCTCATTTTCCTCCCACATTTTTGGGAGGAAAAGTGCGTCTTATAATCCAAAAAAATACGGTATGTAAATGGTGTTGGAAAAATGAGAAATTGCTGATAAACTTTGAAACCTTTTAACTTCCTAACAAAATGTATGTGTCAAAACTTTTCCTGACGTAAAGTAGACATGTGGGAAGTTATTTATGAACTAATTTGTGTGACATATCTCTGTAGTTTAAGGATATAAAAAATTAAAAGTTTAAAAATTGCTAAATTTTCAAAATTTGTTAAATTTATTTTCCACAAATAAATGCAAAAAATATCGGTCTAAATTTCCCACTATCATGAAGTACAATATGTCAAGAAAAAACAAAGCCTGAAAGCTGCTACAGCACAATGGCAGTAAGTATGCATTCTGTGCACTTCAAGGTTAACTATGAGAATTTAGACTTTGGAAGCAAGGAGGATACACGAAGTACCCATGCTATTTGTGTGAATGAGACCGCCGGGAAATGACTCCTCACTGGAGCCAAAAAAGTTGGCCATCGAGAACATCTTTGCAACCTGGACTGAAGAACAGTTGCGGAAGTTTAAGTTGATCCCACTAAAGTTCTCCTGCCACCACTCCACATTAACCTCTTATCAACTTCGCAATTTTTTATTTTTTATTCTCATTCTTCCAAGAGCGATAACTTATTTTTCCATCAATATAACCATATGAGGACTTGTTTTGGGGAGGAGGGTGAGTTGTTGAATGACGCTTTTGAAGGATACGATGTATGTTACCATATAATGTACTGAAATGTGAAAATATTTTAAGTGTGGTGAAACTGCAAAAAAGTGCAATTCCAATTGTTTTAGGTTGTTTTATTTTAATTTCCATTTTCACTGTATGGTGAAACGGACCTTGCAATATGATTCTTCAGGTCAGTACGAGTACGTAGACACCAAACATTCAAATAGGAGAAAATAGAGTTGGACTGCTCAAAAAGGTATACATTTTATTAAACAACTCAACATTAAAAAGGAATTACAAACATGTGAACAACATCACCATAAGGGGCAGCAGCAAATTTATAGGCAGTCACTAGCTAATAAAAAAAAAAAAAACCCACTAGTAATGATGCTGCGTTTATGACCATGCGTTTTTGATGCGGGGTTTTTTCAGTAGAAGCAAGCCAAAAACGCAAGATGGGACATGCTGCAGTTTTTTTTGCCAGAAGTCTGACAAACTGCAGACAAAAAACTGGAACGTGCGCACAGCAAATCTGAATTCTCATAGACTTTGCAGGGAAGTCAAGTGTGAGAACTTTTTGACAACAAAACTGCACCAAAAAACGCAACAAAAAATGATGCAAACTGGCATGTAGCCTTATGGTGCCTTTCATGTGCTTGTAATTCATTTTTAATAAGTTTTATTAAATAAAATGAATACCTCTTTGAGCAGTTTAACTTTTTTTAATGTCATTCACAGTCACTTTTTAGACAGGACTTTCCCCCCATTAACATTTTTACGATTTCTTGATTTTCTCTTGGATTTTGCATCGCTAGTAGACACCACACATATATAGTTTTTTTTATTAAGGTGGTGAAAAAAAAAATTGCTTTGGCATTATATTCTGAGAACTAAAATTTATTTTAATTTTGTGATTTTTGGCTGAGCTATTTTTTGTGCTCTGAGCTGACGTTTTTACGGATACCATTTTTGGGTAGATGCAATATCAGAAGCAAGACTAAAAAGGTATTTTTGTGGGTGCAGGTATTCAAAAACACATGAAGGAGGAAGCATTCAAAACAAAGGGCTTGGGTTTCTTTTAAAGTGAAGAAATTTCTAGGCAACAACAAAGATCCAAAATTTAAGTATCATAGAGAACACGCTGAAACTTTTAAATGCCTTGGGTTGTCTGATGATGAATTCGAAATTACATTTTTACATTCCCATTTGTACTATTTTCCTGACAACCTTGGTGCCGTTGGCGAAGAGCAAGGAGAAAGCTTTCATCAGGATATGATCGAGGATGGAACGACGATACTAAGGTAAATAGAACGTTAACACAGCGGGGTGATATTGCTGGATACTTCACAGAAAAGATCCGTAGACCTTCTATAGGAGAAAAGGTATCAAGAGAAGCTTTGAAGAGGAAAAAAAAAGGCACAAGAATTCAATTGCCAAAAATAAAAGTTGCAGAATGAATGGGCAACACATATATATATATAATATAAATAAATATATCAATAAATATATCAATATATCAATAAATATATATATATATATATATATATATATATATATATATATATATATATATATATATATATATATATATATATATATATATATATATATAAGTGTGTAAATACTTGGCTGCAATAAAGATTTTTCTTATTAATCTCGCTTGTACATAGTTTTACACTTGTTTTGTGTAAAAATGCATAAGTGATGGTTAACTATAAAAGGGTTTTGTTCTTTTGTTGTGTGGGTTTTTTTTTTTAAATCCGGGCAAAAGAAAACCTAAGAATTAGTCACTGGATTAGAAAAAAATATTCTTAAACCTAAATTTGCATGCCTGTTTTATTATTACACCTACTACATATTGGGATAGGATATTAGAGATGGGAAATACCTCAGTCCACGGCCCTCTGTCTTATACTCACCCTTCAGCATTTTTATTCTTTTTTGGCGCCACCTTGTGCCTGTAACGTCTGACTGGACAAAAGTCAGAAGTAACGTCACAAGCACTCAATGCAAGTATGAATATAAATTGTATTTATACCCACTATTCAACAATACCCTTTTATGAAGGTATGCATAACTTTAAGAAGCTGTCCCCATTAAACAAATAAAATTAGCTTCCTGTGCAGTTGTATTTCAAATAGCAGATGTTCCATAATGATTGATTGTTTCTTTCTGGTTTCAGTTTATTTTTAGAACTGAAGAAAAAATTCTGCACGCCGGACTTTTTAGACAAACTGATAAAATCATTGGGGACCCTCTGCTTCCGTTTGAAAAAGAATGGCACAGGCTGCTGATTTTATGAACGAAACGTGAACAGAGGATAACTGCAAAGTTGCTACATGTCCTTTTTATTTTAGAAACATTGGAAAAAAGTCTTGACCATTGCTTTAAAACACTGACAAAATTATATTGCTGATCCAAGTTATGATTAACTTTTTAATGAAAATGACTGATAGAGGTATTTTTAAACTAAACTCCTAAAGGGAATTTGTCAGTAGATTTTTGCTATGTAATGTGAAGACCGGAAATAGGGGCTAATTTTCAGTAACGTGTCACTTAAGTTGTGTGCTGTTTACTTCATCACCAAATCATCACTGCCCAGACTACTCACACACCTGCTAGACTGACCACTGTCCCTTCTGATAAGCAGCTCAATGTCAACAGAGTGTGGGCGGGGTTAGCTCTCTGAGCTATGCTATATCTAAAAGCTCTGACAACTGCTTCACCCCATCAAGTGATCCCTTGCTGAAATCAGGGTCTCGTTCCTACCTTTTCCTGCTCTCATTTGAGGTAGCAAAAACCTGGTGACATATTCCCTTCAAGTATTTGTCACCTCAAACGTTTAGTTGTCAGAGACCGTGGTCGTAGACTGGTTCCTATGATGTGTACTGTACACAGATTGCATACTGCTCATTTTTCTTTGTAGCACACAAGCAGAATCAGCATGGAAGAAAATGTAATGCAATTCATAGCCATGTGGCCATAAATCCAGCACTGAAGTGAAATAAATTTGCTATATGCTGCCGCTGGATTTGCCTGTGTCTCACTGTGGCAAGTGTAACTCACTTACGTAGATACTTCGTTGAGGTGGCAATCCATCTTGCTTTGACCTAGATGGATTTAAGTCATTTTTCAGAGCTGTAGACACTCATACATGGAGAAATAAGGAAATTTATCTTTTAAGACCTATTGCAAAAGGTTCATATCCCCTTGTACTACTGATTTATGCAAAATTTGTTGAAACTACATGGATATAGCTTTCGCTTTAGTTTATGGGAGTTGTGAAATGCTAGACTGTTGGCAAAACAGACATTTGCTCAGGAAGAGACAGTTGCAAACTTGGCCTCCTCCTTTTTAAAGTGCTAACTAGGGAAGAAAAAGTCCTTCATTTTCCTGAAAAATGGACAGCCCTAGAAGTGGAAAACTCACCCATCAATTTTTAAGGCATATCCTTTCAATTTGGCCAAATAAATCTCAAGGAATAATACCACACTTATTGCAGCCCCATTGAATGGTTTAACCCCTTCAGCCCCCAGGCACTTTCCGTTTTTGTTCCTTTTTTTTCCCGAGAGCCGTAACTTTTATTTTTCTGTCAATCTTGCCATATGAGAGCTTGTTTTTTGCGGGACGAGTTGTACTTTTAAATGAAACCATATGTTTTACCATAGTGTACTGGAAAACAGCAAACAAATTCCAAGTGTGGAAAAACTGCAAAAAAAAGTGATCACACAATAGTTTTTGGGATGTTTTATTCACCGTGTTCACTATATGGTAAAACTGATGTATCTATGTGATGCCTCAGGTGGTGCGAGTTTGTAGACCCCAAACATGTATAGGTTTACTTGTATCTAAGGGGTTAAAAAAAAAATCACACGTTTGTCCAATAAAAGTGGCGCATGTTTTGCGCCATATTCTGAAACACGTAGCTTTCTTATTTTTCGGGATCTGAGGCTCATTGACTGCTTATTTTATGCGTCTCGAGCTAACATTTTTAATGGTACCATTTTTGCGCAGATGCTACGTTTTGATCGCCTGTTATTGCATTTTGCGTAAAACATGCGGCGACCAAAAAACGTAATTTTGGAGTTTGGAATTTTTTTGCCAGTACGCCGTTTACCAATCAGATTAATTGATTTTATATTTTGATAGATCAGGCATTTCTGAATGCGGCGATACCAAATATGTGTATATTTATTTATTTTTTAACCCTTTAATTTTCAATGGGTTGAAAGGGGGGTGATTTGAACTTTTACGTTTTTTTATTTTACTAGTCCCCCTAGGGGGCTATAGCGATCAACAATCCGATCGCTCTCATCTATCTGCTGATCACAGCTATACAGCTGTAAACAGCAGATACAGTCACTTCCTGTTTCCCTCTGCTCCGGGCCGAGGGAAAACAAAAGTGAAACATCATAGCTGCAGGCGTCATCACATGACCCTGTGCTACGATGGCAACCACCGAAAGTCACGTGATCACTCACGTGACTTCCGGTGGGAGCGGCGGTAAGTAAAAATCATGGCCACGCGCATATAGATCTCGCTGCTAGACTTTGGCAGCGAGATTTAAGGGGTTAAATGTTGCGAGTTGAAGCGATTCCACTCGCAACATGCAGGAACACATGTCAGCTGTTGAAAACAGCTATGTGTGCCGACCGCCGCCGCCTGCCCGTGGCAGGGGGTGGGGCTTAACCTGACACGCTCCATGACGGATCGATTTTTCCAAGGTCGTGAAGGGGTTAATAAAACAATGTATCCCTCAAAGCAGAAAAGGTTGAACAATCTTGAAGTCAAGCATTTCTACAGTGAACAACTCCTAAATGTGCCAAAAAGGGGAATTAAAAAACAAACTTTGGCTCTGCGTCACATTTTTTATGACAAGATCTCTGTTAACAGCATTACAAAGGCTTATCTAGCAAACTCCACTTCTCCAAAATAAACTTCATTCACACTAAGGTAATCAGCTGTAATATTGGCACATACTAGTATTTTCAGAATAACTTAGAGGGGTTGTGTCTGAAATGCTTCCCAATTTCCTGCTTGTTGACTGTTGCGCTTTTGATGATTGACAGTTCGGACAGCATGGCTGGGCTCCTGCCCCGAATTGAGCCCTGATCAATGGTGTTAACAGAGGCAGCTTTGTCTTTACAGCAGCAGAACAGCCAAATACCACTGAAACTGGCTAGATGTAGCAAGCTTCCAAGCAACACTTGCCAGATGAATAGCAAGCATTCAAAAAGATGATACAACCTCTTTAAATAGCACTAAACCCCATACTGTGAAAATAAATAATGCATAGTTGCTAAGAAAAAAAAAAGTTAAACACAAACAAGTTGGTAAAACATAACTGATGCAAAAGTGAAGTAGTCTAGTTGCCCATGTTTAAAAGGATTGTTCGGATTACAAACAATGCAACTCCTGATCATGTACAACCTAAATAGTTCATTGGCAACACTGTTTCTTAAAGTAGCCATGATTTTCTATTCCTGGATAACCCCTTTAAGATCCTGCTTTACTTTTCAAAGACCTGAATATGGAAAATAACAGAGGTTGGACAGATTATGTTGAGCCTTTGCCCCCCTGCAAAAAGGTCATCTAAAACCATTATTGGTGGTGTTTGTTAAATGAAAGAAAAAAAAAATCTAAACATGCAGAAAGGCTTGAGATTTAACAATGCATACCTGTTATCTTGTCTCTAACTAGTTTACAGGATTCGATTTCTCCAATGCTCCCAAACAAGCTTTTTAGTTCCTCTTGAGTCATGTTCTGAGGCAGGTAGTTCACTATCAAGTTGGTCTTGCTATCCTCGGTATTGCTGGAGTCCACTGGAGATGCGCAGTTGTTTATGGAGTTTTGACAGTTGTTTGTGTTATTGCAAGTGGGACCATTGGACAGCTGTGTTTCCATGGCAGCAATTACCTGCTAACAAGATAGAATGGAGGAAAGAAGAAGAAAAAAAGCTGTCAGGACTAATTTGTATTGGAACTTTCAACATATACAATCAGTAACGTGCATTACTCAAGCCCAAGTACCTTTTTAATAAACACAAATTAATAAACATTGCTCCTGAAGAAGTTGTAATAAACCAGCAGTCTTAGAAATATCTCTGAAGAATGAAAAACTGTTAGACTAATAATGTATACTGCCAAATTATACATTTGGTGTGACTTGGAGACGGTGGCTCATTTGTGCATCTCTCATCATTGCTGTCTCCAAAAGTAGAAAAATAGACAAACTGCTATGGATTCTCCTACATGTTTGGCATGCCGTAAATAACATTACACAACACCCTGTAATGGCCAGGTTGGTCAGGAATAGCCATTTAGCCAGGGACGGCATCCCAAGGACAGTAGATGCTCTGCAGTAGGGCATCAGAAGGATAGATGTACTGCATGCAGTAGGCCATCACAAGGATAAGAGACATACTTCATTAGGGCATCATAAGGACAGAAGTACTGCCGTAGGGCATCATCCTCTAAACTTTGAATGGAGCTGCAGCTCATTCAGTGCCTACATCTGGCCCACACAATCTTTTTATTATACAGTAATGATGAACGTGTCTGCGCACGGCACAGAAGCACACGGAGTTTCCTAGTTCCAATATACCACATCTGAAAGGTTTCACAGTAAAGGAGAAAAGCAATTAGAGGCTCTCCTACTAAATCATCTGCTCCCATCAGTACCCTGTCATTCCCATTATTGCAAATGAACTATACTTTTACTTCTGGAGAGCTCTGGACATGAGCAGTGGCCCAATGCTGCCCATAAAACATAAAAGTAAAGGCATTCCAGAAGGATAGCTAGGAGAAGCAGTGAGGGGGTGAGGAACTAGGCTTGGTCACCACAATCTTTATTTCACCTGCAGTCAAAGGGACATTGGCATCTACATAGATATGTAACCTCTGTTATTTTAAAGAAAAGTTACTTTCACAACTTTTGATTGGGAGTATAGCTTAAGTTGGGAATACCTTCTCATGGTGGATACAACTGAAGCTGTCCGCTCACCTGACATGTAAGGCTGCTTTCACACATCCGGTTTTTGCTGAGCGGCACAATACAGCTCTTTGCAGAAAAAACGCAACCTTTTTTTTTTGCCGCCGGTTGCGTTTTTTCCGCATAGACTTGCATCAGCGCCGTGTGCTGCATGGCCTTGCGTTGAGTCCGGTTTTGCCGGATGCGGCATATTTAGCCCATGTGGTGGCCGGATGGAACGTTGCCTGGCACTTTTTTTGTGTGGCGTAAAAACGCATTGCGCCGGATCCGGCGCGATTTACAATGCAAGCCTATGGACGCCGGATGCTGCGTCTTGCGGCAAAAAACGCATCTGGCCGCCTGACATGGTTTTTTAAACGGCGCATGCTCAGTATCAAGCCACATCCGTCAAAAAACGGAGGGGCCACATGGAAAAACTTAAGCAACGGATCCGTTTTTTTCGCCACATCCATTGCATAGGTTTTTGAGCCGGATTGAGCCGCACTGCAAAAAACGGATGTGTGAAAGCAGCCTTATATAGTACATACTTGTATTCTCAGTAAAAACACCAGAAAGCTTTCATACAGCACAGCATTATGATGTTATTATTTCTCCTAGAAATGTAGGAGTAAAACAACCGTTATTAATCCCCTTGTTAATAGGAGAACAATAAGATTGTGTAGGGGCGGAAAGTACAATGCAAAGTTCTGAATAATAAAAAAAAAAAAAAGTTGCTGAAGAATAGTTATCTTCCAGGAGAGCTGTTAGACATGTTAGGAGAGCGGACGGCTTTTTTAAAGAAAAGAAAAAACAAAAAAGCTTTGTGCACTATATGTCATATTGTAAGTAAACTAAGTGAAAACTAGATTAGATGACAGAGAAATTCTGAAGACACAAGTGATGACATCTGGTGCCTGAATTTCTTAAAGTGAACCTGTCACCAGCTGGGGGGCCTATAAAGCTGCGGCCACCTCCAGTGACCTCTTCTATACAGCATTCTAAGATGCTGTATATAAGAACCAAGGCCGCTGTACAGAACGTAAAAATTACTTTATAATACTCACGTAAGGGGCGTTGCGGTGCAGACTGGTCGGATGGGGGTGTCTATTCTCCGGTACCAGCGCCTCCTCTTTCGGCCATCTTTGTCCTCCTTCTGAAGCCTGGGTGCATGACGCGTTCTATGTCAGCCACACAAGTAGACACTGGCTGGCCTGCGCAGGGACACTTTGATCTGCCCTGAGTAGGGCAGATCAAAGTATTGTAGTACGCCTGCGCAGGACCTCAATGCAGTCTGCTGTACATGACGTAGGACGCGTCATGCACCCAGGCTTCAGAAGAAAGAGGACAAAGATGGCTGAAAGAGGAGGCACTGGTACCGGAGAACAAACATCCATCCGACCAGTCTGCACTGCAATGCCCCTTAGGTGAGTATTATTAAGTGATTTTTACCTTCTACACAGTGGCCTGGGCTCTTATATACAGCATGGTAGAATGCTGTATATAAGAGGTCACTGGTGGTGACCGCATCTTATAGGCCCCAAAACTGCTGACAGGTTCCCTTTAATGACCAGATTTGTCTTCACCTTTGGTTTTGGGTGTACTCCTTAAAAAGGCTTGGTGCCAGACTACCTTTTTCGGCATTTCTGATTCTGGCAGCCCCTACTGCTGACTATAGCTAGGTGTGCAGCTGTGGCAATTACTTGCACGTGAGGCTGATGTGAAGAAAAACATATCACACCAATTTAAATCAATGTCCATCGCGGTATTGATTTTGCTAGATGTCAGCCTTTCTCCAGAGATTGACCCAGCACAAGTACACATGGGGCCTGAGGTAATTTCCCGCTATTAACTATAGCAGAAAAACTGCTTAACCTGAATAATACTTTAAAAGGGGCTGTCCAAATGTACTGTATTTTGTTTTTTAAAACTTAAAATACATGTATTTGAAGCTTTAAAAGGAAATCTGTCAGCAGGTTTTTGCTATGCAATCTAAGGACAGCATGCTGTAGGGGTGTGTGCTGTTATTTACTTAAGCCCATACCTATACATCATTGGTCATGTGTCCCTTTAACGCGGTCTTGCTCGGTGAGCTGGCATTATGCCCTGCACATGTCTGCTGATCTTATCACCTAACATGTGCCGCTAACAGGTGCAGGTGGATCGGAGATCCACCTACATTTTTTAACTAGATGGATCATGCTGTCAAACTCTTGACAACCTGATCTAACAAGTGCCAGCAGGAATTGCACAATTTCCCACCGCAATTGGCGGCCCCATGACAGGTTGTTGAGAGCCGAGAATCAACGGATTACCTTTCTTGCTGTCATGACTCACTTACCGTGAATGCTGGCATTCACAGGAAAACATTTCTGCTGTTTAGAGGGATGCTGAAGCATTGCTCTGAACAGCAGAAGCGTTCAGATAGTGCAGGCTTGAAGTCCTCTAATGCTATGTTCACACAGGGCATCTTTTGTTATGTGCGTTTTGAGTGCATCTTGAGAATGCATCTCATTTTCTGAAAACGCACCCGTGGCAAAGACACAAACGAATACCGTATATACTGGCGTATAAGACGACTTTTTACCCCCTTAAAATAATGGCTACAGTGGGGGGTCGTCTTATACGCCGGATATACGGGGGGGGGTGTATATATATATGTACACTGCAGCGTCCAGGGGAGGTGGGGGCAGCAGCTCTGGAGCACAGGGGAACGCTGCGGGCTGCAGCCTTTGATCTCCTGCACCCGCTCATATAATATGCACCGCTGCTGTCCATCTCCAATGGTGCTGAAATCGCACGCAGTGAGGGGCTGGGGCAGCGGTGCATATTATATGAGCCTGCGTCCCAGTGTGATCGCACATGCCCACCCCTGTGTTAGATTTGGCCCCCAGGCTGCTGCTCATTCTAAAATAAAAAAGCTTTACTTACCCCTGCAGCGTTTCTCCCCGTGTCCCTGCTTCCACTGTGATCAGGCAGGCAGAGAGCTCAGGCTGCTGTGCCGATCACATGACCGCACTGAGAACCAGGAAGTGGAAGAACAGAAGCACGGAGCCAGACAGGAGGGAGCTCAGCACTGGAGGAGATAAGGAAAGAGGGTTTTATTTTACTTTGGGCAGCAGCCTAGGGGCCATATCTGACACAGGGGGACTTGTGCGATCTATAGGGGCCATGGGCAGCACTATGGGGGAGATATCTAACACAGGGGGACTTGTGCGATCTATATAGGGGCCATGGGCAGCACTATGGGGGCGATATCTAACACAGGGGGACTTGTGCGATCTATAGGGACCATGGGCAGCACTATGGGGGAGATATCTAACACAGGGGGACTTGTGCGATCTATATAGGGGCCATGGGCAGCACTATGGGGGCGATATCTAACACAGGGGGACTTGTGCGATCTATAGGGACCATGGGCAGCACTATGGGGGAGATATCTAACACAGGGGGACTTGTGCGATCTATATAGGGGCCATGGGCAGCACTATGGGGGCGATATCTAACACAGGGGGACTTGTGCGATCTATAGGGACCATGGGCAGCACTATGGGGGCGATATATAACACAGGGGGACTTGTGCGATCTATATAAGAGCCATGGGCAGCACTATGGGGGCGATATCTAACACAGGGGGACTTGTGCGATCTATAGGGGCCATGGGCAGCACTATGGGGGCGATATCTAACACAGGGGGACTTGTGCGATCTATAGGGGCCATGGGCAGCAGCATGGGGGCGTTATCTAACACGGGAACGTGTGCAATCCATAGGTGACCATAGGCAGCACAGGGGAACGTGTGCCATCACAAGGGGGCTATATTCAATATAAGGGGGCCATATCCAGATTAAGGGGGCTAATTTTAGGATGGGGGGCTATGAGGGACATATACCCTATATGATTTGTTAGAGGGACACTGGCATTATAAGATGGACCCCATTTAACATTAAAAAAAAAAAATTCTCTTTTCCTTCACCAAATTTGGGGGTGCGTCTTATAATCAGGTGCGTCTTATAAAGCGAAAAATACGGTATATATCATACAGCAGGGGTCGGGAACCTATGGCTCGCGAGCCAGATATGGCTCTTTTGATGGCCGTATCTGGCTCGCAGACAGGGCTCCTACCTGTCTATGGGCAAATGCCGGGGCCCTGGAGAGCCGGGGGGGCCCACTCGGCCTCGTCAGTTCTCCTGTCCCTTGGCCGGGGCCCACTCGCCTTTATAGTTCTGCTGCCCCCGGCCGAGTTCCGGGGACCGCAGTCCTCGGCAGCAATCTGCGGCGCCGTCACTTTAAGGCGCGCAGACATCCTGTTTTGAATTTCATCTGTGGGCGGAGCTACCGCCTTCTCAGTCCCACAGATGAAGGAGGCGAGCTTCTGTCCGGCGCTGTGTGGGCCCCCTCTCCACCGTGACCTAATCGGGTAAATGCCCTCCCCGCCTCCCCATTATGGGCCCCGGTGAGCTGCTTCTAACCCCCCAGATGTATGCCCTGCCAATCCCCCCCCCGCCGATGCCGCGGGTGCTGTACCCGCCGAGCCGCGGGTGCAGGCCCCACAGAGCAGCAGAGTTGTGTGTGTTTGTCTGTATGTAGCAGAGTTGTGTGTGTTTGTCTGTATGTAGCAGAGTTGTGTGTGTTTGTCTGTATGTAGCAGAGTTGTGTGTGTTTGTCTGTATGTAGCAGAGTTGTGTGTGTTTGTCTGTATGTAGCAGAGTTGTGTGTGTTTGTCTGTATGTAGCAGAGTTGTGTGTGTTTGTCTGTATGTAGCAGAGTTGTATGTGTTTGTCTGTATGTAGCAGAGTTGTATGTGTTTGTCTGTATGTAGCAGAGTTGTATGTGTTTGTCTGTATGTAGCAGAGTTGTGTTTGTCTGTATGTAGCAGAGTTGTGTGTGTTTGTCTGTATGTAGCAGAGTTGTGTGTGTTTGTCTGTATGTAGCAGAGTTGTATGTGTTTGTCTGTATGTAGCAGAGTTGTGTGTGTTTGTATGTAGCAGAGTTGTGTGTGTTTGTCTGTATGTAGCAGAGTTGTGTGTGTTTGTATGTAGCAGAGTTGTGTGTGTTTGTCTGTATGTAGCAGAGTTGTATGTGTTTGTCTGTATGTAGCAGAGTTGTGTGTGTTTGTCTGTATGTAGCAGAGTTGTGTGTGTTTGTCTGTATGTAGCAGAGTTGTGTGTGTTTGTCTGTTTGTAGCAGAGTTGTGTGTGTCTGTTTGTAGCAGAGTGTAGTACCATTGTTTCAGTCCAGTTGTGGCTTTATACAGCAGGGAGGAGCATTCCTTGCTGTACTAAGTGAACATTGGAGCGATTGATCTGTCAATGGCCCTTTAAAAACATTATTGTACGGCTCTCGCGGAATTAAAATTAACATGTTGCAATCAAAGCAGACTTTTTTTCATTTGGGAGCGGGGTAGTCTTATACAGTGAGTATATCCCAAATTCTATATTTTTAGGGCAGAAGTTGGGGGTCGTCTTATACGCCCAGTCGTCTTATACGCCGGCATATACGGTACATTTTAACAGCGTTTTGCCCAATGCATTTTGTAAGTGAAATCCATTGACTGAAGGGCTCAAAAACACGGTAATGCAAAAAAAAAAAAAAAAAAAGAATTGACATACTGCATCTTGAAAAACACAGCCAAGATGCAGCCAACAAAAGATGCAGTGTGGACAGCAAAATAAAAATTGTGGAATTGCACTTTTTTTGCAATTTCACTGCATTTAGACTTTTTCCCTAGTTCTCCACTACAATATGTAGCAGAATTAAAGGAAGGGTGTTGCGGTTTTTTATTTTTGTATTAATAATAGAGATTATAAAAATCAGGTATTAATACAAAATTAAAATCACTCCTTATTTAGTTTTTATTTAATTCTAATTTTACTGAAGGCACTGGGGGTTGCCATCTTGGATTTGGTGTCTGTAACGACAGTTTCTCACCTCCTTTATGGCAGTCCCCTGGACAAAGACTCATAATCGAGCTCCGACCCCATTCAGTAACATTAGAGAAGGCGTCTGCTGCGACTTGGACGTCCCCCTGGGCTGTGCAGATCACAGCAGAGGGAGCAGATCAGCGCCATCATTGTGGAGCTCACAGCGTATGTCGTTTGCTCCACTTTACCCCTGTCACCAGCCAAGATGTGTGAGTACGGGGCATCGGAGCGCCTCCTCTTCCCTCCCCCCGCCGTTACCATCTCTAATGATACCCCTTCCCCCAGTCTACCCAGCCTCACTCCCGCCCCCACCCACCGCCGCTGCCAGCGTGCATGCAGCAGAGCTGTGTGTGTGTGCGCATGCAGAGCATGTGAGTACCGGCGCCCCTCCCCCCGCCGCTGCTAGTCTCCAATGCTCCAATGAAACCCCCCAATCTCCTCGCTGCAGCCGCTGCGGGCATGCATGGAGAGCAGTGTGTGAGTACCTGCGCCCCTCCCCTGCTGCTGCTACAGTCTCCAATGACACCCCCCGCTTCCCTCCCCCCGTGCTGTGTATCTAATCCTCTCCTGTGTGATACTGCCTGCTGAGATGTATCTAATCCTATCTTGTGTGTGATACTGCCTGCTGAGCTGTGTATCTAATCCTGTCCTGTGTGGTACCATCTGCTGAGCTGTGTATCTAATCCTCTCCTGTGTGATACCGCCTGCTGAGCTGTGTATCTAATCCTCTCCTGTGTGATGCTGCCTGCTGAGCTGTGTATCTAATCCTCTCCTGTGTGATACTGCCTGCTGAGCTGTGTATCTAATCCTCTCCGGTGTAGTACAGTCTGCTGAGCCGTGTATCTAATCCTCTCCTGTGTGATTCTTTCTGCTGAGCTATGTATCTAATCCTATCCTGTGTGATACTGTCTGCTGACATGTGTATCTAATCCTGTCCTGTGTGGTACAGTCTGCTGAGCTGCATCTAATCCTATCCTGTGTGATACTGTCTGCTGAGCTGTATCTATTCCTATCCTGTGTGATACTGTCTGCTGAGCTGTGTATCTAATCCTATCCTGTGTGATACTCCTGCTGTCCTTGGTGACAAGACATTTCTGGTCACCAGCAAAATGGCTCCGCACTGTAATCCTAAAATTCATTCTCTATTATTCCTTGGAAACACCCAGATTGGGAGGGGGAGGTGACATCACACACAGGAGAGCAGATTTTGCCCACTTTACTGAAGCTGTAATCCAGGCTTTTTCTACAGTGGGATTTCAGTAGGATTTCAATAGCTGCTTCCCCTAGTGTTTAACCCCTTAACGACCCATGACGTGCTGGGTACGTCATGGTGACATGGTGCTTAACGACCCATGATGTACCCAGTACGTCATGGCGAAATTGCGGCCCCGAAGCCCCGGTGAGTGCGATCGGTTAACACAAACCTTAGATTGGGGATGGAGGGGACCTCTGTCTGACCTCAAGAGGGGTGGTGCCTCCTTCCCGGACCTACGGAGGCTGTGATTGGCTGAGCGGCGTTCGCCACTAATATTTAAGCCATTGAAAATGGCTGAAACATTGAAATCCAGCCATATCAGTGCAGCTTTAGCACTGATCATTGGCTGGAGCTGGGTGATCGCTGCTTCACCCGCCCCCAGCTCTGATTGGAGAGACCGGCCTTGTGACCGATCTCTCTAATCACCGTGGATCTGGGGCCGGTGACCGCTCCCCTCAGCTTCACTCAGTCTGTGTAATCCCTGCAAGTGCCCTGGTAAGCCCCTGCCCCCCCCAATCGCCCACCCCTGCCCCCAATCCACTGCCACGGATCCACCACCGATCTCCTCAATCTGCTGCAGCCCCCTCCATCTGCCACCGCTCTCCCCATCAGACGCTGCCCCCTCCGTGCCCCCCTCTCTCACCCTCCCTCATCTGCTGTCCCCCCCTCTCTCACCCTCCCTCATTTTCTGTCCCCCCCTCTCTCACCCTCCCTCATTTTCTGTCCCCCCCTCTCTCACCCTCCCTCATTTTCTGTCCCCCCCTCTCACCCTCCCTCATTTTTTGTCCCCCCCTCTCTCACCCTCCCTCATTTTCTGTCCCCCCCTCTCACCCTCCACGATCTGCTGCCCGCCGCACCCTCTCCCATTCCTCCGAGGCACCCTCTCCCATTCCTCCGAGGCACCCTCTCCCATTCCTCCGAGGCACCCTCTCCCATTCCTCCGAGGCACCCTCTCCCATTCCTCCGAGGCACCCCCTCCCATTCCTCCGAGGCACCCCCTCCCATTCCTCCGAGGCACCCTCTCCCATTCCTCCGAGGCACCCTCTCCCATTCCTCCGAGGCACCCTCTCCCATTCCTCCGAGGCACCCTCTCCCATTCCTCCGAGGCACCCTCTCCCATTCCTCCGAGGCACCCTCTCCCATTCCTCCGAGGCACCCTCTCCCATTCCTCCGAGGCACCCTCTCCCATTCCTCCGAGGCACCCTCTCCCATTCCTCCGCCGCACCCTCTCCCATTCCTCCGCCGCACCCTCTCCCATTCCTCCGCCGCACCCTCTCCCATTCCTCCGCCGCACCCTCTCCCATTCCTCCGCCGCACCCTCTCCCATTCCTCCGAGGCACCCCCTCCCATTCCTCCGAGGCACCCCCTCCCATTCCTCCGAGGCACCCTCTCCCATTCCTCCGAGGCACCCTCTCCCATTCCTCCGAGGCACCCTCTCCCATTCCTCCGAGGCACCCTCTCCCATTCCTCCGAGGCACCCTCTCCCATTCCTCCGAGGCACCCTCTCCCATTCCTCCGCCGCACCCTCTCCCATTCCTCCGAGGCACCCTCTCCCATTCCTCCGAGGCACCCTCTCCCATTCCTCCGCCGCACCCTCTCCCATTCCTCCGCCGCACCCTCTCCCATTCCTCCGCCGCACCCTCTCCCATTCCTCCGCCGCACCCTCTCCCATTCCTCCGCCGCACCCTCCCCCATTCCTCCGCCGCACCCTCCCCCATTCCTCCGCCGCACCCTCCCCCATTCCTCCGCCGCACCCTCCCCCATTCCTCCGCCGCACCCTCTCCCATTCCTCCGCCGCACCCTCTCCCATTCCTCCGCCGCACCCTCTCCCATTCCTCCGCCGCACCCTCTCCCATTCCTCCGCCGCACCCTCTCCCATTCCTCCGCCGCACCCTCTCCCATTCCTCCGCCGCACCCTCTCCCATTCCTCCGCCGCACCCTCTCCCATTCCTCCGCCGCACCCTCTCCCATTCCTCCGCCGCACCCTCTCCCATTCCTCCGCCGCACCCTCTCCCATTCCTCCGCCGCACCCTCTCCCATTCCTCCGCCGCACCCTCTCCCATTCCTCCGCCGCACCCTCTCCCATTCCTCCGCCGCACCCTCTCCCATTCCTCCGCCGCACCCTCTCCCATTCCTCCGCCGCACCCTCTCCCATTCCTCCGCCGCACCCTCTCCCATTCCTCCGCCGCACCCTCTCCCATTCCTCCGCCGCACCCTCTCCCATTCCTCCGCCGCACCCTCCCCCATTCCTCCGCCGCACCCTCTCCCATTCCTCCGCCGCACCCTCTCCCATTCCTCCGCCGCACCCTCTCCCATTCCTCCGCCGCACCCTCTCCCATTCCTCCGCCGCACCCTCTCCCATTCCTCCGCCGCACCCTCTCCCATTCCTCCGCCGCACCCTCTCCCATTCCTCCGCCGCACCCTCTCCCATTCCTCCGCCGCACCCTCTCCCATTCCTCCGCCGCACCCTCTCCCATTCCTCCGCCGCACCCTCTCCCATTCCTCCGCCGCACCCTCTCCCATTCCTCCGCCGCACCCTCTCCCATTCCTCCGCCGCACCCTCTCCCATTCCTCCGCCGCACCCTCTCCCATTCCTCCGCCGCACCCTCTCCCATTCCTCCGCCGCACCCTCTCCCATTCCTCCGCCGCACCCTCTCCCATTCCTCCGCCGCACCCTCTCCCATTCCTCCGCCGCACCCTCTCCCATTCCTCCGCCGCACCCTCTCCCATTCCTCCGCCGCACCCTCTCCCATTCCTCCGCCGCACCCTCTCCCATTCCTCCGCCGCGCCTCCATCCGTCGCGCCCTCTCCCATCCTCCATCCATCTTTTTTTTCCATCTCACCTAGTCACCCACCCCTTTTTGCAGCACATCCGTGCGTGCATCCTGATTTTTTTCTGTAAACCAAGAAAGAAATACAAATAAACTTCGTTTAGGGCCAATAAAATGATAATGTAGTAATCGTCAACTACAGTATTTTTTACTGAATATTGTAAGGGTCAGCCCAGTGCCACACATGAGAGCGATGCAAGTCTCACATCGCATCATCCGGCACAGTCGCTCTTTTTCAGACAGTAGTGTGCAGCTGTGCCGGATGATGCGATGTGAGATTCATGCATCACTCTCCCTTGTGGCACTTGCCTAATGCCGGCGTCACACGGTACGATATATCGTGCAATATGTCGGCGGGGTCACGGAATTCGTGACACACGTCCGGCATAGTTAGAGATGTTTTACCGTGTGACACCTCCGAACGACTGAACGAGCAAAAAATACTCACCTTATCGTTGCTCGTTGACACGTTGTTCATTTTCAAAATGTCTGTCCTCCTTCTGTGCTCCGGTTGTTCATCGTTCCAGAGGCAACACACATCGCTCCATGTGACACCCCGGGAATGACGAACACAGCTTACCTACGTCCCGCCGGCAATGCGGAAGGAAGGTGGTGGGCGGGATGTTACGTCCCGCTCATCTCCGCCCCTCGGCTTCTATTGGCCGGCGGCTGTGTGACGTCGCTGTGACGCCGAACGTCCCTCCCCCTTCAGGAGGAGGATGTTCGCCGCCCACAGCGACGTGGTCCGGGAGGTAAGTACGTGTGACAGGGGGTTAACGACTTTGTGCGCCACGGGCAACTAATTGCCTGTGACGCAAAAACGACGGGGGCTGGTGTGATTGCTCATGCGATTGCATGATATATCGGCACGTGTGACGCTGGCCTTAGGGGTACTTTGCACGTTGCGATATCGCTACTGCGATATAGTCGGGGTCCAATTGAAAGTGACGCACATCCGGCGCCAGTAACGACGTCGCAACGTGTAAAGCCTAGGAGAGAAGATGAACGAGCGTGAAACAGTCAAAAATCGGTGATCTGTATCACGTCGTTCATTTTCATAATGTCTGTGCGTCCGCAGGTACGATGTTGCTGGTCGTTCCTGCAGCTCCACACATCGCTGTGTGTGAAGCCGCAGGACCGACAAACATCTCCTTACATGCGCCCGCCGTCTACCAGCTATGCGGAAGGGAGAAGGTGGGCGGGATGTTTACATCCCGCTCATATCCGCCCCTCCGCTTCTATTGGTCGCGTCCCGTGTGACGTCGCTGTGACGCCGCACAACCCGCCCCCTTAGGAAGGAGGCGGGTCGCCGGCCAGAGCAACATCGCAGGGCAGGTATGTGCTTGTGAAGCTGCAGTAGCGATAATGTACGTCCGTATTTTTTATTTTTCCAAGCTAATATTTTTTTGTATGGGGGGGGGGAAATCTAGTTTCCAAAATGGGGTCCCATGTAGGGGAGCTCCATTGTTTAGGCACCTCAGGGGGTCTCCAAATGCAACATGGTGTCCGCTAATAATTCCAACCAATTTTGCTGTGAAATGGCACTCCTCTTCTGAGCCCCGCCATGCGCCCAAACAATTACTTTCCACCACATATGAGATATCTGTGTACTCAGGAAAAATTGCACAATTTTATGACTAAAGTAACATTTTTGTGTAAAAAAGTAAATTTTTCATTTTTTCCTTCTACATTGCTTTAGTTGCTGTGAAGCTCCTAAAGGGTTAATAAACTTCTTGGATGTAGTTTTGAGCAGAGTGAGGGGTGCAGATTTTAGAATGGGGTCACTTTTGGGTATTTTCTGTCGCCTACGTTTCTCAAATCACTCCAAATGTGATGTGGTACCTAAAAATTTATTTTTTGTAAATTTTGTTGGAAAAATGAGAAATTGCTGATGAACTTTGAACCCTTCTAACTTCCTAACGAAAAAAAAATTTGTTTCGAAAATTGCTCTGGTGTAAAAGTAGACAAGTGGGAAATGTTATTTAGTAACTATTTTGTGTGAAATAAGTCACAGATTTATGGACATAAAATTTCAAAAATGTCGAAATTTTCAAAATGTTTGCCAAATTTCCAAATTTTTCACAAATAAATGCAAAACATATCGGCCTAAATTTACCACTGACATGAAGTACAATATGTCATGAAAAAACAATGTCAGAATCGCCAGGATCCGTTGAAGCGTTCCAGAGTTATAACCTCATTAAGTGACACTGGTCAAAATTGCAAAAAATGGCCGGGTCTTTAAGGTGAAAACAGTCTGGGGGCTGAACGGGTTAAGAGTGGAAAATATACTTTATTTTTTTTTAGATTTTGCTCAATTAAAAACAAATATGTAAACAAAACATTAATACTTTACATTTTTTCAGTTGTTGAATTTTTTTTTTTTTGGACGACACCTTCTCTTTAAAAAGGTGTCTTTCAAAACTAGAGAACCCATCCTACAAAAAAAAAAAAAAAAAGCCCTTATATGGCTATATTGACGGAAAAAAAAAATGTTATGGCTCTTGGAAGGAGGGCAGGAGAAAATGAAAACAAAATACGGAAATATCACCCCAGGGTGAAGGGGTTAATAGAACACTCGCCTAGTGATTACCCTTGCTAGACTACAATCACTCACGCAGGACAGTCGAACACGCCGCCTCTTAGGCTATGTGCCCACGCTGTGAAAAATTTGCGGAATTTGCAGTCATTTTTTCGGAGAAATTCTGCGGATTTTTCAAAAATCCGCAGTACAGCGAGTCCCCAGCCATTTGGGGAGTGCTGTGCCTATGCTGCATTTTTTTCCGCAGCGGAAATAATGCGAATTTCCCTGTGGAAAAATCTGCAGCATGTGAATTATTCCTGCGGATTTCTCCGTAGCATCCCATACTTACAGGCCTTGATAGAAGACACCGAAGTCACTTCTTCCGCTGCAGACTGGAGCGCAGTGAAGCCAGGAGCAGGAAGCAGGAGGTGGGCGGGGCCTGCACGAGCTCCGGTCATGTGACAGCCGAAGCTAGTTCAGGCCCGCCCACCTTCTCCGGCAACGTGCAGACGCCGACAGACACTGCCAGAGAGGGAAGTGCTGCGTGATGGAGGAAAGTATGAACGCCCCGATCTCTCCAGCACTTGTTTTGCATTGAGGATGGATGCAGTGCCCAAGCCATGGTACTGTATCCTCAATGCAGACTGACCGCAGCATATCCGCAGGACATTCCGCAGCATGTAAACAGACAAAGTTGTGCTGCGGTTTTCAGCGAGCTCCTGCGGACTGTCCTGCGGATATAACCGCAGGACACTCTCCCCATGGGCACATAGCCTTAGGTTACGAACACACCTCCGGCTTTTCTGCCGTTTGTCGGATCCGTACAGTGGCTGCGCTGCAACTTCCTGGTTACATGCTCCGGTCACATGACCGCACGTGACCGGAGCTTGTCGCGTAGCCACTGTACTGTACACGGTGTACGGGAGCGCTCCGGATCCGACAAACGGCAGAAAAGCCGGATGTGTTCTTAGCCTTAGTGTAAAATCTCTATTGAGAGCCTAGTGTGGGTGGGACAGCTCTCAGCTCTGCAGCTTCAGCTAAATCAAAAAGCAGAGATTCTGTCAGAACGGCTGCAGTTTGTAATCAAAGGTACACATTGTTGGATTCAGAGTCTCTTTGCCTACATCATGCTGCTCTCAGAAGAGGTGGCAAAAATCTGCTGACAGATTCCATTTAAAGGAAAAAAAAAAAAAAACTTTTGCAATTGGGTTTTATTACATAGTGCACAGTTTTGCTTTTTATAGTATCTTTGTATCACTGGAAATTCAACTTGTGGTATGTGGTCATAAACTGACATAAAAAACAATAATTGTAGTTTCACATAGGCATATTTTTGGTACGGCTACTGTTTGAAAACACAGACATTGTGCGGGCCAATGTTATTCAATGAGACAGTACAGAGAAGAGATTTTTTTCATGCATTACATCTGTGGAATGTTTTTTTTTACACGTGTTGAAAAACAAAAAAAAAATTAATGCTATACAAAGCCACAGTATAGTATCTTTTTTGAAGGATACATTGTAATTCTTTAAAAGGGGACACTAAATAGTCTTGTAAATTAATAACTGTTCCTGTAAGGCCAGGGCCACACAGGAACTACTGCGATCCTCGCATTGACACTCGGCTCGTGCTGGCAGTACAGCAGAGCAGAGTGCCATGCAATTGTCCCTGCGACTAAGGTCCGACTGTGCGAGCGGACCTCAGCTGCGGTGGGGCGGGAGGGATTTATCTCCCTCTCTCATCTGTAGCCGGCTATTGCCATTCTCGCCCTGCACTTGCTGTACACCGGAGTACCGCGAGTGCAGGGCATTTTTCTCTCGCCACATAAACTTGAATGGGTACGAGAGAAAGTCTCACATTACAATCGCAGTATGCTGCGATTGTTTTCTTGGTCCGATTAGGGCTGAGAAAATAATCGCTCATGTGCGCTGACACATAGGGTAATATTGGTCATGGTTGCTATGGCCACGGCAATCAAATGAAGTTTAGGCCGTAAAATTACGTCCCTAGTCGTTAAGTCACGTTAAAATAGGACGTAATTTTACTGCCCGCGGTCGTGAAGGGGTTAACTCAATCTACAGTCAACAATACACAGCACACAGAGGTTACAGAAGGCAACTGTGCAAAGTTTTTACTTATGCCCAATTATAAAAATGTTTAGTAAAAAAAAAAAAATAAAAATTAATAAAGTTCATTTCAGAAAAAAATGGTCCCCCCAAAAAAATGCACAACCTTTTTAATGTGGACTTTAATCATATTACTAAGCAAATCCCCAAAAGTATTTACACCATAAACAAAACAAGAGGTACCATGTGCACCTCATTTCCACTGAAAGCTCCAGTACAGCAGGTGAAATAAGTATTGAACACGTCACAAATTTTTTTTAAGTAAAATTATTTCTTAACGTGCTATTGACATGAAATTCTCCCCAGATGTTGATAACCCATCCAATTCACACAGGCAAAGAAATGAAACCATACATGTCCATGAGTTAAGTGTAATAATGAGAAATGACAAAGGGGAAAGTACTGAGCACATGTAGCAATAGGTGGAAAAAGACATGGAAAGCCAGCAGCTGAAATATATAATTAGATCGCAATACTGCTATGTATAAAAAGAATAATATCACCTGGTTCAACTGATGGTTTATCAAAAGGTATCTCATTACCAAGGTGCCATATAAGAAACATCTCATGATGGGTAAAACCAGTGAGCTATTTCAAGACCTTTGCAAACTTAGGCTATGTGCGCACTAGAAATGTGAAGTTTCTCAAGAAAATTTCTTGAGAAACTTCTGGGAGTGAAAGATTTCCGGACCTCCGGAAAAAATCCGCACCAAATCCGCATGCATATTTGCCGCGATTTTCCCGCGGGTGGTTCCCTGCGGATTTTGCAAGCTGTACTGCCGAAATCCGCAGGGTACCTGCGGAAAAGAATTGACATGCTCATTTTCTCAAGAAATTTTCTCGAGACATTCTTCTCAAGGAAATTTCTTGAGAAAAATCTGCACAGTGCGCACAGCTATTTTTTTTTCTCAGAATTTGCTGGGAAATGTCTGCACAAAGATTGCAGACATTTCTCAAGAAATTTCCGCGGCAAATCCGCGGGTAAATCCGCGGGAAAAACACACAGAGCCTTATCATTGCAAAACATACTGATGGCATTGATTACAGAATTTTTAAACCACTAAAGGTTCCAGTGAGCACTGTTGGGGCTATAATCCAGAAGTGGAAAGAACAATTCACCATAAAGTGGCTACAACCAGGTCCTGCCCACAATATTTCGGACAGAGGAATAAAAATAATCAGAAGAGCTGTACAATGGTCAAGAACTACCTCTGAAGAGCTACAAAAAAACCTGGAATCAGCAATTTTTTTCAAAGAAAACAAGTAATGCACTCATCCTCCATGTCCTGTATGCACGCTGACCATGCAAGACTCCATTGCTGAACAAAAAGCACGTTCATGTTTGCTAAACATGTAGAGAAGCTTGTGAAGTACTGGGAGAATATAGTCTAGTCAGATGAGACCAAAATTGAACTCCCTGAATACTATAATATATACCATATTTGGAGGATAAAAAGGCACTACTTCTCACCTTCAAAACACCATGCCAATAGTGAAGTTTGTAGGTGGGACCATCATGGTGTAGGTATTTTTTTTTTTTTTTTTTTTTTTTTACAGCTTACAGCACTGGCAAACTTTAATTAAAGGAAGGATAAACAGACAATTGTACTGAGACATTGTTGATGGAAAAAATTGCTGCCACTTACCAGGATGATGAAGGTGAATCGAGGGTAGACATTTCCACAAGAGAATGATCCCAAACATACAGCCAAAGAAACTCAAATGGTTTCAAAGAATTTAAAGCTGCTATAATGGCCCAGCCAATCACCTGATCTGAATCCAATAGAAACATTATGGAAGGCTAAAGCTCAGATCATAGAAGGAGCTCATGAGACCTGCAGGATTTGAACAGTTTGTATGGAAGAATGGACCAAAAATCCCACCTGAGCAATGTATGCAACTAATTTATCCATACAAGAGAAATCTTGGAGCGGTCATCACCAACAAAGGCTTTTGCATAGAGTATTAAAAGGAATCTGTCAGCTCCCACATACCCTGCCACCCACCAGCATTTATATATTTGTAAATATCCTAACTAACCAGCACTTCATACTGACGGACACCTAATTGCATGTTTAAACACAAACAGTCTTTATAAAGCCCGCTTTACACGCTACATTATATCTTACGATGTGTCGGCGGGGTTAGGTCGTAAGTGACGCACATCTGGCATCGTAAGGAACATTGCAGTGTGTGACAGGTACGTGCGATTGCGATTGAACGTCAAAACGTTCATCGCATACACGTCGTTCAATCCTGAGGAATGACTGGTTGTTCAATGTTCCCGAGGCAGCACACATCGCAGTGTGCGACACCCCGGGAACATTGAACAGATCTTACCTGCCTCCTGCGGCTCCAGCCAGAATGCGGAAAGAAAGAGGTGGGCGGGATGTTTAAGTCCCGCTCATCTCCGCCCCTCCGCTCCTATTGGCCGGCTGCCGCATGACGTCGATGTGACGCCGAACGTTCCTCCCATTCCAGGAAGTGGATGTTCGCCGCCCACAGCGAGGTCGTATGGGTGGGTAAGTACGTGTGACGGGGGTTAATCGTTTGTGCGGCACATTCAACAAATTGAACGTGCCGCACATACGATGGGGGCGGTTACGATCGCATAAGATATAGTATGCGAAATCATAACATGTAAAGCAGGCTTTAGACGGTTCTTAATATGTTTATTAGGCTAATTTCTAAACATGCACAGTATGCATCTCTGAAGCCAGAATGCATACACCCAGCTTCAGAGGTGCAGAAAGCTGCGCACATGCATGGGATATGCAGAGTCAGCGATGAGGCCAGCTCTCTGAAATCATGTTATGCCCACAGGGGCATGATAATATTGTTAGAGGGCCAAATAGTGTGGGGAAACTAATGCCTCGTCAACTAGTCAAAAGCTCAATTAGCATATAAAAACAGTCTATAAAGACTGTTTTTAAACATGCAATTAGGTGTCAAGAAAGTATAACTGGTTAGACAGGGTATTTAGTAATCTACATACAGAATTGGCAGTTGTGGATGTAACCGTATTCCAAAATGCACTGCGGCACTGTCAGTTGCGCAGTCGCAGTTCGCGCCAACATCATAGCCATGGTAACCAGGGACACCAGTGCAGGCGGAACCCAAATTGTGGGCTGAGTAAGCACAATTGTGTTACCAGTCTAACATTGTGCTACCCATACCACATCCAGGTACATGAGATTTTGGTGTTTTAAATTACACATTTGCGATGCCACGGAGCAGTAAGGAGGTGTGGCCGGGTATGTCCGCCCTTGCCCGACATCCCCATGCCTTGAGCGATGTTGCGGCGAGCGACGAGACATGGAGGCACTGACACAAATGCAGAGGGAAGACCTATAACAGATATATTGTAATGCGCAAACAGTGTGACACATGTCCACTGCTCCTGTCAGCACCACTAAGCATAGACAGATGTTCATCTCACCGCACTCCCGATGTGATAGCATCGGGCCTATTTCTATTAAACATATAAATGCTGGTTGGAGGGTAGACTGGCATGGAGGACATGACAAGTTCCCTTTAAAAACATGTCAGTAAGTGTGTATAATACTTTTTCCCGGTGTCATGTCTCATCATTACACATCACTAAATTTATAGACATTTAGAATTTGATTTATTTTCCTGTGACACAAAATAAAGCTGTTAGTATGTCCCACCGAATCACCTAACCTGAATCCAACTCAAAATGTATGGAAGGAACTAAAGCTCAGTTCGTAGAGCCCACAAACCTTCCGGATTTCAAGTGTGTGTGTAAGAATGGACTAAAACAACAACTGAGTAATGCATGTGACTAGTTTGTCCATACAAGAGTCCTGACGCTTCTTCACCAACAAAGTGTTTTGTAGGAAGTGAAGGGAATTTTGTTACTTACCGTAAATTCCTTTTCTTCTAGCTCTTATTGGGAGACCCAGACGATTGGGGTATAGCTACTGCCCTCTGGAGGCCACACAAAGCACTACATTAAAAGTGCAAGGCCCCTCCCCCTCTGGCTATACCCCCCCGTGGTATCACGGGTTCTCCAGTTTTAGTGCCAAAGCAAGAAGGAGGAAGCCAATAACTGGTTTAAACAAATTAACTCCGAATAACATCGGAGAACTGAAAAACCGTTCAACATGAACAACATGTGTACCCGCAAACAACAAAAAAAACATCCCGAAGGACAACAGGGCGGGTGCTGGGTCTCCCAATAAGAGCTAGAAGAAAAGGAATTTACGGTAAGTAACAAAATTCCCTTCTTCTTCAGCGCTCTATTGGGAGACCCAGACGATTGGGACGTCCAAAAGCTGTCCCTGGGTGGGTAAAGAAATACCTCATGTTAGAGCTGCAAAACAGCCCTCCCCTATGGGGGTGTCACTGCCGCCTGCAGGACTCTTCTACCTAAGCTGGCATCCGCCGAAGCATAGGTATGCACCTGATAATGCTTGGTGAAAGTGTGCAGACTGGACCAGGTAGCTGCCTGGCACACCTGTTGAGCCGAAGCCTGGTGACGTAATGCCCAGGACGCACCCACGGCTCTGGTTGAGTGGGCTTTTAGCCCTGAAGGAACCGGAAGCCCCGCAGAACGGTAGGCTTCAAGAATTGGTTCTTTGATCCATCGAGCCAGGGTGGCTTTAGAAGCCTGCAACCCCTTGCGCGGACCAGCGACAAGGACAAAAAGTGCATCGGAACGGCGTATGGGCGCCGTGCGGGAAATGTAGATTCTGAGTGCTCTCACCAGATCTAGCAAACGTAAGTCCTTTTCATACCGGTGAACCGGATGAGGACAAAAAGAAGGCAAGGAAATATCCTGATTAAGATGAAAAGAGGATACGACCTTAGGAAGAAACTCCGGAATGGGGCGCAGCACAACCTTGTCCTGGTGGAACACCAGGAAGGGAGCCTTGGATGACAGAGCTGCCAGCTCAGACACTCGCCGAAGCGATGTGATGGCAACAAGAAACGCCACTTTCTGCGACAGCCGAGAAAAGGACACTTCCTTCAGAGGCTCGAAGGGCGGCTTCTGGAGAGCAACTAGTACCCTGTTCAGATCCCATGGATCTAACGGTCGCTTGTACGGGGGCACAATATGACAGACCCCCTGCAGGAACGTGCGCACCTTAGGAAGACGTGCTAGACGCTTCTGAAAAAACACGGATAGTGCCGAAACTTGCCCTTTAAGGGAGCTGAGCGACAAGCCCTTTTCTAACCCCGATTGCAGGAAAGAAAGAAACTTGGGTAATGCAAATGGCCAGGGAGACACTCCCTGGGCCAAGCACCAGGATAAGAAAATCTTCCACGTTCTGTGGTAGATCTTGGCAGAATTCGACTTTCTAGCTTGTCTCATTGTGGCAATCACTCCTTGAGATAATCCTGCAGATGCTAGGATCCAGGACTCAATGGCCACACAGTCAGGTTCAGGGCCGCAGAATTCTGATGGAAAAACGGCCCTTGGGACAGTAAGTCTGGTCGGTCTGGCAGTGACCACGGTCGACCGATCGTGAGATGCCACAGATCCGGATACCACGACCTCCTCGGCCAGTTTGGAGCGACGAGTATGATGCGGCTGCACTCGGATCTGATCTTGCGTAGCACTCTGGGCAAGAGCGCCAGAGGCGGAAACACGTAAGGGAGCTGAAACTGCGACCAATCTTGAACCAAGGCGTCTGCCGCCAGAGCTCTTTGATCGCGCGACCTCGCCATGAATGCCGGGACCTTGTTGTTGTGCCGGGATGCCATTAGGTCGACGTCCGGCACTCCCCAGCGGCGACAGATTTCCTGAAACACGTCCGGGTGAAGGGACCATTCCCCTGCGTCCATGCCCTGGCGACTGAGGAAGTCTGCTTCCCAGTTTTCTACGCCTGGGATGTGAACCGCGGATATGGTGGATGCTCTGTCCTCCACCCACATTAGAATGCGCCGGACTTCTTGGAAGGCTTGCCGACTGCGCGTCCCTCCTTGGTGGTTGATGTATGCCACCGCTGTGGAGTTGTCCGATTGGATTCGGATCTGCTTTCCTTCCAGCCACTGCTGGAAGGCCAGTAGGGCAAGATACACTGCTCTGATTTCCAGAACATTGATCTGAAGGGTGGACTCCTGCGGAGTCCACGTCCCCTGAGCCCTGTGGTGGAGAAACACTGCTCCCCACCCCGACAGACTCGCATCTGTCGTAACTACTGCCCAGGATGGGGGCAGAAAGGATCTTCCCTGAGATAATGAGGTGGGAAGGAGCCACCATTGTAGAGAGTCCCTGGCCGTCTGGGAAAGCGAGACTTTCCTGTCCAGGGACGTTGACTTCCCGTCCCATTGGCGGAGAATGTCCCATTGAAGTGGGCGCAGATGAAACTGCGCAAAGGGAACTGCTTCCATGGCTGCCACCATCTTCCCTAGGAAATGCATGAGGCGCCGCAAGGGATGCAACTGGCCCTGCAGAAGAGATTGCACCCCTGTCTGTAGTGACCGCTGCTTGTTCAGCGGAAGCTTCACTATCGCTGCTAGAGTATGGAACTCCATGCCAAGATACGTTAGTGACTGAGTCGGTGATAGGATCGACTTTGGAAAGTTGATGATCCATCCGAAAGACTGTAGAGTCTCCAGCGTAGCATTCAGGCTGTGCTGACATGCCTCCTGAGAGGGAGCTTTGACCAATAAGTCGTCTAGGTAAGGGATCACCGAGTGTCCCTGAGAGTGCAAGACTGCTACCACCGCCGCCATGACCTTGGTGAAGACCCGTGGGGCTGTCGCCAGACCAAATGGAAGAGCTACGAACTGAAAATGGTCGTCTCCTATCACAAAACGTAGAAAACGTTGATGTTCTGTAGCAATTGGCACGTGGAGATAAGCATCTTTGATGTCTATTGAGGCAAGGAAGTCTCCTCTGGACATTGAGGCAATGACAGAGCGGAGGGTTTCCATCCGGAACCTCCTGGCGTGCACATGTTTGTTGAGCCGTTTTAGGTCCAGAACAGGACGGAACGAGCCGTCCTTTTTTGGAACCACAAAGAGATTGGAGTAAAACCCTTGCCCTTGTTCCTGAGGAGGGACTGGGATAACCACTCCTTCCGCTTTTAGGGAATCCACCGCCTGCAGCAGAGCATCTGCTCGGTCTGGATGTGGGGAGGTTCTGAAGAACCGAGCTGGAGGACGAGAATTGAACTCGATTCTGTACCCGCGAGACAAAATGTCCGTCACCCACCGGTCTTTGACCTGTGACATCCAAATGCCGGAAAAGCGGGAGAGCCTGCCCCCGACCGGCGATGCGGAGGGGGGGGGCTGGAAGTCATGAGGTAGCCGCTTTGGAAGCGGTACCTCCATTTGCTTTCTTGGGGCGTGTGTGAGTCCGCCACGAATCTGAGTTTCTTTGCGTCCTCTGAGTCCCTTTGGACGAGGTAAATGGTGTCTTGCCCGAACCTCGAAAGGACTGAAACCTCTGCTGCCACTTTTTCTGCTGAGGTTTGGATGTTCTGGGTTGTGGTAAAGAGGAGTCTTTACCCTTGGACTGCTTAATGATGTCAGCCAATGGCTCGCCAAACAGTCTATCTCTAGACAAAGGCAAACTGGTTAAACATTTTTTGGAACCAGCATCTGCTTTCCAGTCCTTTAACCACAAGGCTCTGCGCAAAACTACCGAATTGGCGGACGCCATTGAGGTGCGACTGGTAGATTCTAGGACCGCATTGATAGCGTAAGACGCAAACGCCGACATCTGCGTGGTAAGGTGCGCCACTTGCGGCACTGCTGGATGCATGATAGCATCCACTTTTGCTAAGCCAGCTGAAATAGCCTGGAGTGCCCATACGGCTGCGAATGCCGGAGCAAACGACGCGCCTATAGCTTCATAGACAGATTTTAACCAAAGGTCCATCTGTCTGTCATTGGCATCTTTAAGTGAAGCGCCATCCTCCACTGCAACTATGGATCTAGCTGCAAGTTTGGAAATCGGGGGGTCTACCTTTGGACACTGTGTCCAGCGCTTGACCACCTCAGGGGGGAAAGGGAAACGCGTATCTTTAGATCGTTTAGAGAAACGCCTTTCTGGGTGAGCGTCGTGCTTCTGGATTGATTCTCTGAAGTCAGAGTGATCTAACAAAGCACTCAATTTACGCTTGGGATAAAGGAAACGAAACTTTTCCTGCTCCGCAGCCGCCTCTTCTGCTGAAGGGGCTGGGGGAGAAATATCCAACAGCCTATTGATGGCTGAGATAAGGTCGTTTACCATGGCATCCCCATCCGGGGTATCCAGGTTGAGAGGGGTTCCAGGAGTGGATTCCTGATCACTCTCATCAGACACATCACAGGGAGACTGATTGCGCTGAGACCCTGAGCAGTGTGAAGACGTCGAGGGTCTTTCCCAGCGAGCTCGCTTAGGGTGGCTGGGGCCATCATCTGAGTCATAATCCTCGGCCTGTGAAGCCGGGGACCCCCCTGTGGGCTGGATACATTCCAAGTAAGGGGGACCTGAGGACAGAGGCCTCGCCGTGCCCAGAGACTGCGCCCCATGCATAGATTGCAAGGTCTCAAGGATTTTTGCCATAGATACAGACATATTATCTGCAAAAACTGCAAAGTCTGTCCCTGTCACCGGGGCAGAACTTACAAGCGTCTCAGCCTGGGTCGCTACCTCTCCTGACTCCGGTTGGCGAAGCAGCACCGGGTCGGAGCATTGCACACAATGGGGGTCATCGGAGCCTGCTGGTAGATTAGCCCCACATGCAGCACACGCAGTATACACAGCCCTTTTTGCCTTGGCCGCCTTGCGTTTTGAGGATGACATGTTGCTGCTTCCACAGAGCGATCTGGGATATGCAGCCAGAAGCGCACCTCACAGTGCAAGTAATACAATAACTATATATCTGTACCCAGTACACTGATACACAGTGAGGCACTAGAGGGACCAGCACAGAAAAATCGCTTACCGCCCGCTTAAAAAGCGGGTGTGTGGTCGCCAGATAGCCCCTAGTCCAGGTCTCCCAGAGCCTTGCGTCCTTCCTCCAGCCAGGCATGCATGTAATGGCTGCCGGCGTCTCGAGAGAGGAAGGGGGGCGGGCCCTGGGCGTTCCTGGCCAAGAGCGGGAAGCCTGCTTCCCTCTGTGCCAAGTGAGAGGGCTGGAGCATGTAAATCAGGCTCCAGCCCTCGTCGCTGCTAGCGAACAGCGTCTCTCCCCTACCCTGAATGACAGGGTGGGGGCGGGAACGAAACGGAGCTGCCGGCGTCCTAGGCCCAAAAAGCCGGGGACTAAATTTATAACCGCCGCCGCCGTAAAAGCGCGGACGGCGGATCCCCGGCGCACCACAAGTCACAGCAGCGCCGCCCGGTCCAGAGGGGGTCGGCGCTGCGTTCCCAAACACAAACAATCCCCCAGTAATCTGTAGGGATACTAACTCCAACATTGCGGTCCCTGGCGCACTACAACACCCAGCCAGCCCGGAGTGTGTCTGTGCCTGCCGGGGACACAGAGTACCTGTATGATGCAGGGCCTGTCCCTGATCGTACTCCTGCTCAGAATCCATCAGGTTCTAATGGGTCTGTGGATGGAGCCCGGCATCAGAGCTGAGAGGCCGGCAGGATCCCACTTCCACAGAGCCCTACCAGGGGATGTGGAAGGAAAACAGCATGTCAGGCTCCAGCCCTGTACCAGCAATAGGTACCTCAACCTTACAACACCATCCAGGGGTGAGAAGGGAGCATGCTGGGGACACTATATGTGTCCTCTTTTCTTCCATCCGAAACAGTCAGCAGCTGCTGCTGACTAAAATCTGTGGAGCTATGCATGGAATGTCTGACCTCCTTCGCACACAAAGCTAAAACTGGAGAACCCGTGATACCACGGGGGGTATAGCCAGAGGGGGAGGGGCCTTGCACTTTTAATGTAGTGCTTTGTGTGGCCTCCAGAGGGCAGTAGCTATACCCCAATCGTCTGGGTCTCCCAATAGAGCGCTGAAGAAATTAAGGCCTTGTGCGCACTAGGCGTTTTTGCCGCGTTTTTAGCGGCGTTTTTTACCGCGTTTTTGTGCTGAAAACGCAGTGACATTGCTTCCCCAGCAATGTCTATGGGTTTTCAGAAGTGCTGTCCTCACACAGCGTTTTTTTTTAGCTGCGTTTTTGTGGTGACCACAAAAACGCAGCATGTCAATTATTTCTGCGTTTTCCACTGCGTTTTTCACTCATTGAATTCAATGAAATGTTAAAAACGCAATGAAAGACGCATATAGCCACGTTTCTATGACTAAAAACGCAGCTATAAACGCAAGGGGTGGGCACTACAGTGACGTGTACAGGAAGATGATTCCTTCTGTTGGTAAACACAGAAGCGTGAATCCTCCCGGTACCGTCACCGCTGCCTCCACCTCCCGTCCTGTGCATGTCAGCTCCGTGCGGCGCCATGTCTGGGCGGGAGTTGGAGGCAGCGGCGAAAACCAAAGTGAACAGTAGAAAAAAAAAAAATGTCATATACTCACCTGTCCGCAGGGTCCCGGTGCCATGCCCGCTCCCAGCTCCTTCCGGTACCGCCGCTCTGGCTGTGTGCAGTCTCCCCGGTGCAGGACCTTGCTTGCAGGACCTGGCGGTGGATCACCTGATGCAGTCACCTGACGCATCAGCTGATCGCGGTGTCGCCGGCTTTTTCGCGCCCGGCCGGCTATCAGCTGATCCTGCCGTCAGGGGACTTCATCAGCTGATTGGACTCCTGTCCAATCGATCGCTCCAGGAGCTGCCGGTAATCAGCACAGCACATAAGTGAGTATTATTTTTTTTTTTTTCTACTGATGCATCAGCTGATTGTATAATCGGCTTTTATACAATCAGCTGATGTGTGATGTGCTTCAGGCACTTGATCCTGACACATCATCTGATCGCTTTGCCTTCCAGCAAACCGATCAGATGATATTGGATCCGGATTGGACGGCGCGGGTCCCTGACCCAGGATTACTGCGGAGGGGGGTTTATTTCAATAAAGATGGAGTCACTAATTGTGTTGTGTTTTTATTTCTAATAAAAATATTTTTCTGTGTGTTGTGGGTTTTTTTTTATCATTACTAGAAATTCATGGTGACCATGTCTAATATTGGCGTGACACCATGAATTTCGGGTTTAGGGCTAGCTGATAATATACAGCTAGCCCTAACTCCATTATTACCTAGCTCGCCACCCGGCTTCAGGGCAGCTAGAAGAGTTGGATACAGCGCCAGAAGATGGCGCTTCTATGAAAGCGCCATTTTCTGGGGTGGCTGCGGACTGCAATTCGCAGTGGGGGTGCCCAGAAAGCATGGGCACCCTGCACTGTGGATTCCAATCCCCAGCTGCCTAGTTGTACCCGGCTGGACTCAAAAATTAGGCGAAGCCCACGTCATTTTTTTTTTTTTAATTATTTCATGAAATAATTAAAAAAAAGGGCTTCTCTATATTTTTGGTTCCCAGCCGGGTACAAATAGGCAGCTGGGGGTTGGGGGCAGCCCGTACCTGCCTGCTGTACCCGGCTAGCATACAAAAATATGGCGAAGCCCATGTCATTTTTTTTTCTTTTTGGGCAAAAAACTGCATACAGTCCTGGATGGAGGATGCTGAGACTTGTAGTTCTGCAGCTGCTGTCTGCTCTCCTGCATACACTAGTGAATGGAGGATGCTGAGACTTGTAGTTCTGCAGCTGCTGTCTGCTCTCCTGCATACACTAGTGAATGGAGGATGCTGAGACTTGTAGTTCTGCAGCTGCTGTCTGCTCTCCTGCATACACTAGTGAATGGAGGATGCTGAGACTTGTAGTTCTGCAGCTGCTGTCTGCTCTCCTGCATACACTAGTGAATGGAGGATGCTGAGACTTGTAGTTCTGCAGCTGCTGTCTGCTCTCCTGCATACACTAGTGAATGGAGGATGCTGAGACTTGTAGTTCTGCAGCTGCTGTCTGCTCTCCTGCATACACTAGTGAATGGAGGATGCTGAGACTTGTAGTTCTGCAGCTGCTGTCTGCTCTCCTGCATACACTAGTGAATGGAGGATGCTGAGACTTGTAGTTCTGCAGCTGCTGTCTGCTCTCCTGCATACACTAGTGAATGGAGGATGCTGAGACTTGTAGTTCTGCAGCTGCTGTCTGCTCTCCTGCATACACTAGTGAATGGAGGATGCTGAGACTTGTAGTTCTGCAGCTGCTGTCTGCTCTCCTGCATACACTAGTGAATGGAGGATGCTGAGACTTGTAGTTCTGCAGCTGCTGTCTGCTCTCCTGCATACACTAGTGAATGGAGGATGCTGAGACTTGTAGTTCTGCAGCTGCTGTCTGCTCTCCTGCATACACTAGTGAATGGAGGATGCTGAGACTTGTAGTTCTGCAGCTGCTGTCTGCTCTCCTGCATACACTAGTGAATGGAGGATGCTGAGACTTGTAGTTCTGCAGCTGCTGTCTGCTCTCCTGCATACACTAGTGAATGGAGGATGCTGAGACTTGTAGTTCTGCAGCTGCTGTCTGCTCTCCTGCATACACTAGTGAATGGAGGATGCTGAGACTTGTAGTTCTGCAGCTGTCTGCTCTCCTGCATACAATGAACATTTTGAAGAAGGAAATGACATCAGACCTTTTTTTTTTTTTTTTCATCAACAATCTTTAATGGCATTGTGCACTGATTAAAAACGCAGTGAGTAAAAACGCAGCAAAAACGCACCAAATCGCGGCAAAAACGCATGCGTTTTTGCCGCGTTTTTTTTAGCCGCGGGTGCGTTTTTTAGACAAAAACGCACATAAAAACGCAGCGTGAAAAAAACGCCTAGTGCGCACATACCCTAATACATTTCAGTAAGGGTGATCAATACTATTTCATTGTGTCATCTCATTATTATACATCAGTACATTTATGGACATCTGATTTGATTTCTTTTCCTGTGTGCATTGGGTATGTTACAGACATCTGGTGAGAAATTCATGTCAATAGCACCTTTAGAAATATATTTACTTAGAAAATTGGTTACGTGTTCAATACTTATTTCACCCGCTATATATTAAAGGTTAAAAAAATTGTGTGAGAAACAAAAAAAAAAAATTTTGATTGCTTTAATTACTTTCAGCATCTAATTCGCACTACAAGAGAACAAACTTTATAGTATTCTGCAAATAATGAATAGTATTTTCCAAAATAAAATTTTTACCCAATTGCACATTTATTTTCCTTTTTAGGTGGCAAAACAAATCCCAAGCCAACATTCAAGTGAACAGCTGCACTAGGCCGGGTGCGCTGAAATAATAGCACTGCTCAGCTTCAGGACCATCTGCTCTGAATGAAATGATACTCGGGTTTAAGTTTTGCAAAGCAATGAATATTGTGCTGATAGGATCAACAAAACTGTTCTCACTATTTTACAAATCCTCTGACTAAATCATGTTCATCTCTAATACATACACACCCACACATAATATGACATTGTCTAAAAGAACAGTCAGACCATACCAAAACAAATCCAGTAATAAACATTAGGACCCATTCAAAGTAAAGTCCAATGAATTAATTCTGCTTAAGAATATTACATTTGTAGAAACTACGGAAAATGAAAATTAAATGCATTTTGACCTGAATTAAATTTTATAATTTTGGTATGGCCTTATTCAACAACTAAAAGCCTACAGATATTTAAGAAAAAAAAAATCCCACAGACCCCAGTCCAAGGCTCTGCTGCCCACGAACCACTTCTAAGCAGTGAAGCCACATCACACAGTCTGACTGCCATGTTAGTTTGGAGTTGCCGTCTGCAATATGGACACAAAAAGTACTGCATGTTAGATAAGAAAATGCAAATATGGCAATACAATCATCCTATTCTAGCACATTGTACATCAGCAACACTGCTTTACTGCTGAAAGAACCAGCTCCTTTTTATAGATGTAAACTTAGTGCCAAAAATTGGAACAATCCAGCCTGGAGGAAACCGAAAAAGCTTTACTTTTTTTTTTTATGAATAAGGAAGGTTGGAATTGGGTTTTTGTTTTTTTGTTTTTTTTAGTTCCCTAAAGGATCTACCCAGTTTTTGGCACTAAATATACAGCCTTCCCATTTAGGCTGCTTTCAAACTACGTTTTTTTAACTTGCGTCCTGAACGTTTAACGCAAAAACGGATCCAGTGCAAATGTGTTTTCATTTCAATGCATTTGCAATGGACTCGCATCAACATGCGTTCACATGCGTTTGCGCGCGTTATACTGAGGATCCAGCGACTTGCAGTTTTTTTAACTTTTTCAAAAACGCTACTTGTAGCGTTTTTGAGCTGCGTCCAAATACTGTTTTTCACTGGATCCTGACTAAACAGCACGCAATCACATGTGAACGCTGGCATGCTGATAAGACAGGATCCTGCTTGCTCTACTGACCATGCCCAGAAACCAGCCTGGCATGATCAGTCTCTCTCTCTCCCCCTCCCTCTCTCTCCCCCCCCCTCCCTCTCTCTCCCCCGCCTGAGAGCTGCGGACGCTCGTAACCAAAATAAATATCGGGTAACCAAGCAAAGCACTTCGCTTAGTTACCCGATTTTACCTTGGTTACCGGCGTCCGCAGCTGTCAGATGCCGGCTCCCAGTCTATCATGTTCAGTTCCTCTCACTCCCGATCACATGACTCCAATGCTCGCCCATAAACTTCAAGTGACCGGATCCTGTAAAATAACACATGCGTTTGCATGCGTTTTTCTTTGTAAAAACAGGATCCACTTTTACAGCAAAAAAAACCATTATTACGCATGTTAAAAAAAACGTAGTGTGAAAGCAGCCTTAGCTGTAATAAATAAATGCAAACAAAACCTTAAGCATATTGATAAATCATTTTAATAAAGCTCTCAAAAAGTAAATAAAAAATAAATAATATTTCAACAAAACTATGCTCAGCAAAAACCAGTAAAACATGTCAGGTGAAATTATCAACCACTTGCATTTACTTTAGGCTTCCATGTCCCAATAAAGGTTAGAGACCAGGACAGACTTGTGTTTAGTCACAGCAATATGGCATATTTTACAATGTTATAAGTCATTTTTACAAATCTGTAGGAAAAATATACGTCAATTTATATTATGGTATTGCTTGGTCTGATAATCCAGAAAAGAATCACATTTCGAGTAATAAGACTGTTCACTCTCCTAAAGATACTGGGTTCAGGCTATTCTCTGACCCAACACAATGACTGATGTTTCAATATTTCCATTGACAAACCCATATGAAAGTTTACTCTTCCTGTAGAAGTTGTAGTTTTCTTAGCAGGAATTCATGCCAAAGTATGGATGATCTTTTTTATTATTTTTTTGTGTGTGGTGGGGACTGGGGAGAGCATTATTTTATCAGTTTCCCTAGCATCTACTTTGCGGTTTATATAATTTATATTACTTTCGATCATTACAATTGTGGAAGTACTATTTTTTTATTTTTTTTTTAACCCCTTCACCGGAGCTTGTTTTCACATTCCTTACCATGGCATTTTTTTTTCAATTCTGACAAGTATTTGAGGTTTTAACTCTGTAAAGCTTTAACAGATTTCAGTGATTTGGAGATTTTTATTTTCATGACATATTGTACTTCATGATGGTGGCACATTTTGGGAGATAATTTTTTAATATTGAAAATTGTGAAAATGTAGCAATTTTCAAACTTTGAATGTTTATGCTATTATACCAGAGTTATGTCACACAATAGTTAATAAATAACATTTCCCACATGTCTACTTTACATCATCACTATTTTGAACCTTTTTTCTTTTTTTTTTTGAGAAGTTAAAAGGGTTCAAAGTTAAATCAGCAATTTCTCATTTTTTTCAAACCATTTTTTTCTTTTAGGGACCCCATCAGATTTGAAGTGACTGAGAGGCCTAGGTGACAGAAAATACCCAAAAGTGATGAAAGTAAAAGTACTGCTAACACAAAGGTTCTGGAAAAACACTATGCACCCCCTTAAAAACAAAATCCAGCAAAATCTGGACACAATATACAGGCAGTACAGTCTATTGGGAATGACATAGGCTTATTTCCAATTTTTAATTCTGCAATATTCATTGCATTTGACTCCATGGGTGTTTCCAGACTAAATTATCAATACACCTGTACATGATCTCTGTAAGGGGTGTAATTTCCAAAATTTGGTCAATTGAGGGGGATTTCTTCTGTTCTGGCACTTGGGGGCTCTGCAAATTGAGTTCATAAACTTATTGCAATATCTGAACTCCAAAAATCAAATGGCGCTATTTCCCTCCCGAGCCCTGTGATGCAGCCAAACAGTGCTGTACAGTCACATGTGGGATATTGCCACATTCAGGAGAAAATGTGTAACATTATGGGGCAATATTACCTATTTCCCCTGTAAAAACTGGAAACTTAGGGTTAAAACATCATTTATGGTGGTAAAAATGTAATTATTTTCTCTTCACTACTCAATGTTATAAAGTTTTGACACACCTGTAGTGTCAATATGCTCACTGCACCTCTGGACGAATTCATTTAGAGGTGCAGTTTGTAAAATGGGGTCACTTGTGGGGTGTTTCTGCTGTTCTGGCACTTCAGGGGCTCTATCAATGTGACATGACTCCCGCCAACCATTCTAAATCCAACTAAAACCAACTAAATCTGCACTCCAATATGGCGCTCGTTCCCTTTGTACTGTGCCTCAAAAGCAGCTTTCAACCATATGGGGTATCGGCGTATAAAAGACATTGTACAACAAATTGTTTGGTCCATTTTCTTCTGTTACCCTAGTGAAAATGAAAGATTTGAAATAAAAATATTTTTGTAGTAAAAAAAAAAAAAAAATATTTTCACAGCTCACCATTATAGAATTCCGTGAATCACATTTAAGGTGCTCATCACACATCTAGATAGATTCCTTAAAGAATCGAGCTTCCAAAATGGGATCACTTGGGGGAGCACCACTGTTTAGGCACATCAGGGGCTCTCCAAACACAGCATGGCGTCTACTAATGATTCCAGCTAAATTTCCCTTCCAAGCCCTAAACAGTAGATTTCTACCACATATGAGGTATCGGCGTACTTAGGCCCTGTGCGCACTTACCGGTTTTTGCTGCGGATTTCCTGCGGTTTTGCTGCATGTTTCGCTGCAGAAAATGTTCATAACATCTCTGCAGTGATTCACCAGCAAAACCTATGGGAAAAAAAAAATCCTGTGCGCACTAGGCGGAATTTGACAGCTGCATGTTTTGCTGCGGGATTCCCGCAGCAAAAATAATTGCATGTCACTTCTTTTCCGCACGTCGCTGCGGGATTTCACTACATTGACTCCAATGTAATCGTGAAATCCCGCAGGGAATAACGCAGGAAGCAAATTCTGTGCGGTTCACTGCGTTTTCCTGCGTTATTCCCTGCGGTATTTCACGGTTTACCTGCGGTTATGTACATCGCTTGCCCGCGGTTTTGCAGGGAAGTGATGTCATTATGACAAGAAGAGGAAGCGGAGCAGAGAGTAAACACACACACAGATCATAGACACACACAGACCTCACAGACATAGAACACAGACATATAGAAAACACATAGAAATCAAACGGAAATATAGAAAACAAAACACGTGGGCTCCGCTGTATTTTTACCTTCCAACCGAGGTAAACACACAAGGGCGGCCCGGTATTCTCAGGCTGGGGAGGGCGAGGGGCAGGGTTAATGTTTTTTTTTCAATGTGCTTTATTGCATTGAATGCAATAAAACACATGTACCAACCCGCACGCGGCAATACCGCGAACAATACCGCGGTAAAGCCGCAGCAAACCGCATGTGGTTTTCGGGTGCAGTTTGGCGCGGTTTTTTACCGCGGGTGCGGTAATCTTTTAATGCCTGCAGAATTTTCTTGAGAAAATTCCATTTTCCAGTGCGCACAGGGCCTTAGGAGAAATTGCACAACAAATTATATGGTGCATTTTGGCTTGTTACTCTTCGGAAAATACAAAATTTGGAGCTAAAAGTAACATTTTTGTGGGGAAAAAAATAAAATTTTCTTTTTTCCTTTGACATTGTGAGCCTCCCATGATACTCCGCTCACGCTGGCAGCAGAGCAGGAGCCGAGTGTCATGCAAGTGTCACTGTGACTGAGGTCCAATCATGCGTTCGGACGTCAGCTGCGGGGGGGCGGACCGGCACTCAGGAGGGGCGGGAGGGATTTATCTCCCTCTTTCCTCTGTAGCCGGCTATTGCCATTCTCACCCTGCACTTGCGGTACACCGGTGTACCTCGAGTGCAGTGCGATCTTTCTCTCGCCCCATAGACTTGAATGGGTGCGAGAGAAAATCTCAAATTAGTCGCAGCATGCTGCGATTGTTTTCTCGGTCCGATTCGGGCAGAGAAAACAATCACTCATGGGTGGTGGGACATAGGTTAATATTGGTCCGAGTGGAATGCGATGTTTTATCACATTCCCCTCGGTCCGATTTTCATGCAGTGTATCTTAGGCCTTAGAGTTCCTATGAAGCATCTAAACTTCCAAGCAGTTTGACGGGTCCAGTTTTTAGAATGGAGTCTGAGGCATTTTGTGTCACCTACCTGGGCTTCTCAAAGTCACTTCAAATGTGATGTGGCCCCTAAAAAATAAGTTTGTACATTTTGTTGGAAAATGAGAAAGTGCTGAAACTTTGAATCCTAAAAAAAAAAAAAATATGCTTCAAAAATTGTGTTGATGTAAAGTAGACTTTTGGGAAATGTTATTTAGTAACTATTTTGTATGACATATGTAACTCTTGGATGTAATGGTATAAAAAGTCAAAGTTTGAAAATTGAACATTTTTCGCTCAATTTCAGATATTTTCACAAATAAATGCAAAAAAATAAAGTACAATATGTCACGAAAAAATCTCAGAATTACCGGGATCCAATAAAGCATCCACAGTTATAACCTGTCAAAGTGACTGGTCAGAATAGAAAAAAATGGCCAGTCATTAAGGTGAAAAACAGACTAAGGGGTTAAAGAGAACATTAGACTTGTACTAGAAAATCACCTGACATTCCTTTTAGTGCCAGAACAGCAGAAACCCCCAAATGACCACACTTTGAAAATTACACCCCTCTGTAGTGACCATTTTGTCTCCAGAAAACACCCATTGAGTCAAACCCAGTGAATGTTGGAGAATTAAAGGGAATCTGTCCGCAGGATTTTACAATGCTGTTTTCTGAGAACTACAGCGTCTTTTTCCGCTGAAGGAACTATTTGATGGATTGTATTTTGAGGGACAAGGTTACATTTTTCCGGGATAACTTTTTATTTAAATGACTTTTTGATTGTTTCATATCCCTTTTTTGAGCAGCTGTATGATTAAAAAAAAGTAGTGTCTTATTTATTTTACAGTGTTCTCCGAATGGGTTAACTAGGGTGAAAGTTTTATTATTCAGGTTATTCTGGATGTGGCGCTACCAAATGTGTAATTTGTTAATTTTTGTTTTTACAATAATATACACATTTATTGGTGTATTGTTTTCAGTTCTTTATTTTCAGATTTTTTTTTTTTTTTTAAGTTTTACTCTTTTACTTAGTCCCTATATGGGACATTAAAAGGAACATGTCAGGTCCCCCCTATGCCGTCCATATGGTCTATGAGGCGATCGGTCAATGTCACACTGACATGTCTAAGGCTAAGTTCACATTTCCGTTGATTTGCATCAGGAGAGAATGAGAGCGAGAGAGATTTTGGAGGATTTCAAACCTACGCGTGGATATGCTGGGCATGCTCAGTGGAACGGGACGGAATCCTGCACTGGAATCCGTTGCCTGACGCATGAGAACGGAATCCTGCACCATAAACATACATTATGCCTCCTGACAGATTCCGACGGAAACCTGCGGAGTGCGTTTTTTTTGCCGCTACAAAAACGTTACATGCTGCATCCCTCCCGCTCGACGGTCAGTCAGTAAACGACTGATGCGCCACACGGCGGATGCAACACAAGGTCATCAGTCACAATCCGCCACTAATACAAGTCTATGGGAAACAACGGAATCCACCAAACGGATTGCGTTGCTTATCAGAGCGCCGGATTGTGACGGATACAAAATAGCGGAAATGTGAACATAGCCTTACCCAGCAGCAAGCGCATCTGTATGACTGAATTCCCTGCCTACCCAGCCCTGCATAATGTTATTCACTTAACTCAATGTTTAAAAAAAAAAATATATAGCCTCCACTCTTCCTATGCAAATTAGGGCCTTGATTATTCGATTATGCATCAGTTTTTCTTGACAAGTCGGCCCTCTTCCGATGCTCTCACACCTCAGCGTGATAACATGATTTCCACCCTGCTTCCAAGTGAAACAATCAACTCCCATGTCACAGATACAATACACCCACCTACTGCTCCCATGTCAGACACCTACAAAGCACACACCCTGCTCCCATGTCAGACACCTACAAAGCACACACCCTGCTCCCATGTGACCATGTCAGACACCTACAAAGCACACACCCTGCTCCCATGTCAGACACCTACAAAGCACACACCCTGCTCCCATGTCAGACACCTACAAAGCACACACCCTGCTCCCATGTCAGACACCCTGCTCCCATGTCAAACACCTGCTCTCTAATACACTAGAATTCTCCAGCAAGGGCGCGGCTGCGCTTGCACATCTTATCTCTAAGGCACCTTTTTCAATTGTCTTAGTGCTTCAGTGCACTATATTCCTCACCTTATACAGTCACCTATCAGACAGCGACTTGATAAAGACCCGGTGGGTCGAAACATCGTTGGATATTTTTTCTTTTCCACGTTTCATTAAAAATTATTTCACGTTCAATAACGAGTGCAGTGAATTTATTCATACAAAACACCTACAAAGCACACACCTACTGCTCCCATGTCAGACACAGTACACCTACTGCTCCCATGTCAGAGACAGTACACCTACTGCTCCCATGTCAGAGACAGTACACCTACTGCTCCCATGTCAGAGACAGTACACCTACTGCTCCCATGTCAGAGACAGTACACCTACTGCTCCCATGTCAGAGACAGTACACCTACTGCTCCCATGTCAGAGACAGTACACCTACTGCTCCCATGTCAGAGACAGTACACCTACTGCTCCCATGTCAGAGACAGTACACCTACTGCTCCCATGTCAGGGACAGTACACCTACTGCTCCCATGTCAGAGACAGTACACCTACTGCTCCCATGTCAGAGACAGTACACCTACTGCTCCCATGTCAGAGACAGTACACCTACTGCTCCCATGTCAGAGACAGTACACCTACTGCTCCCATGTCAGAGACAGTACACCTACTGCTCCCATGTCAGAGACAGTACACCTACTGCTCCCATGTCAGAGACAGTACACCTACTGCTCCCATGTCAGAGACAGTACACCTACTGCTCCCATGTCAGAGACAGTACACCTACTGCTCCCATGTCAGAGACAGTACACCTACTGCTCCCATGTCAGAGACAGTACACCTACTGCTCCCATGTCAGAGACAGTACACCTACTGCTCCCATGTCAGAGACAGTACACCTACTGCTCCCATGTCAGAGACAGTACACCTACTGCTCCCATGTCAGAGACAGTACACCTACTGCTCCCATGTCAGAGACAGTACACCTACTGCTCCCATGTCAGGGACAGTACACCTACTGCTCCCATGTCAGAGACAGTACACCTACTGCTCCCATGTCAGAGACAGTACACCTACTGCTCCCATGTCAGAGACAGTACACCTACTGCTCCCATGTCAGAGACAGTACACCTACTGCTCCCATGTCAGAGACAGTACACCTACTGCTCCCATGTCAGAGACAGTACACCTACTGCTCCCATGTCAGAGACAGTACACCTACTGCTCCCATGTCAGAGACAGTACACCTACTGCTCCCATGTCAGAGACAGTACACCTACTGCTCCCATGTCAGAGACAGTACACCTACTGCTCCCATGTCAGAGACAGTACACCTACTGCTCCCATGTCAGAGACAGTACACCTACTGCTCCCATGTCAGAGACAGTACACCTACTGCTCCCATGTCAGAGACAGTACACCTACTGCTCCCATGTCAGAGACAGTACATCTACTGCTCCCATGTCAGAGACAGTACACCTACTGCTCCCATGCAGACACATACAATAAAGCCACTGCTCACATGTTAGACACATAAAACGGACACACTGTTCAAACTTCACACACATACAATCTATTTGTCAATGTATTTATACATTTAGAAGAAAAAATATCTAGAAAAAGTAGCTACTACTTTAAAAAAAAAAAATGAGCACATCACCTCTGCATTAAAAGTGTCAAAATAAAGGAGCAAAGATGAAAAAAGCTATTTCCAGGTTACTGGTCCAGCAGCCACACCAGTACTCTGCAGCACCAGAAGCAAACTTTGTACTATCTGCAGGCATGCATCCTGTCTGGCGGCCCCACAGACAACTTTTGCTGGATCCGGCACACGCTGGATCAAACGCAAAGCCATGCAGCACAATGTGGCGCTAATACAAGACTGAGGAAAAAACGGATACGGCGCTGGGTCAGTTTTATCCGCAATTCGCCGGATTGTGCCTGACGGCAAAAACCTGATGTGGGAAAGTAGTTTAAGTGACATTTGGAATTAGGCATTTTTTTTGCATTATCTTATGCTACCCTACCAGATTATATAGCAAAAACCTGCTGACTGATTGGTCTAAACTGACAAGTCTGCAGTCACTATGTGAAGGCAAACTTGTGAATACTCACATTGCCAGCACTGTGTGGATTCTCTGGTGTCAGAACCAGGGAACTGCAATCATATGGCTGCAAGTATGTGATATGCAGACTCTAGGACACATTCCAACTAGATTGATACATTTGCATTCAATGAGGCCACCCTCTAAATAGACTGTCTGGGAGTATGCATATCACATACTCATGACTACCATTCCTGACTGACATTGTGCATGTGCTGTGAGGATTCACAAGTCTGCAGTGAAGAAGGGAGACTGCAAAGTTGTCGTTTTAGACCAGATAGCCCCATTAATGGGAGTGGAGAAACTGAGCAGCAAATTATCTTGAAACTGTTTAGGAGACTCAGGATAGTGCTTTGTAGGTGAAGAGGACGGTATGGAGAGTGTGAGTGAGCGAGTTGTGGGGCAGATGCAGCTCTGCCTCTTGGGAAATGAAGTCTAGAGGCAGGGCCGAGAGGAATTTCATCTAAACAATTGCAGACAAGGATTGCCATGGGTGCCTGAAGGGGAGTTAAAGGTAATAGTTCCTAGGGGGCCACAATACAGAGACAGATATTTTTTTATTTCTACCCATAAATTTCCTGTATGAAATTGGCTGCTGAATCTGACAGACAATATGCAAACTGCAACATGACTGGGGTGGTAATGAGTCCGCCTGCGGAACAAAGTGCTGTTCTCCTGTCCACACACTGTCTAAAACAGAACACAATCACCAACTATACAAGACTATAGTATTAAAAACCAGATCACACACAGATCATCAATGGGGGCCCATCTATACACCTGGTGTAATGGATTACTTATTCCATCCATATGTTGCTAAAACGTATCAGACTTAGGCCATGTTCACACGCTGCTTTTTTACAGTATTTTCTGA